>NC_034608.1:12457631-12459821 GCF_900095145.1 Mus pahari | reverse complement strand
AAACTACAACAGCCTAATCCAAGCAGGATGACAAAGGACACAGACCCATCAGGAATGAAGGTATGGGTCAATCCTCCAGGAAAAGAGCCAAGACCTACTGAGGTACTTGCCGAAGGTGAAGAAATACAGAATGGGTAGTAGACAAGCAGGCAGGCAGACAGACAGACAGATAAAAGAGAGAGATCTTATATAAAAGTCAGAAAACAAATTGCAGGAGTCTGTTCTCTCTTACAACCTTAACTGAAGTGCTTGGTGTCAAGCACTCGGCAGCTAGGATATCTCTACAGAGCACCCTCCAAAGGTCTTAAAATATAAAATCAGTCCATTAAAAATATGTTACTGGGGGCTAGAAACATGGCTCAGCCGTTAAGAGCACTCACTGACTGCTCTTTCAGAGGTCCTGAGTTCAAATCCCAGCAACCACATGGTGGCTCACAACCACCTGTAATGAGATCCGATGCCCTCTTCTGGTGTGTCAGAAGACAGCTACAGTTATACTCACATAAATTAATAAATAAATGGGGTGTGTGTGTGTGTGTGTGTGTGTGTGTGTGTATGTGTGTTACTGATGTGAAGTATGCAATTATTCACAGCCAACTAGACAGGCACAGACATCAGCAGAGTCATCCCAACTCTGACCACCAGAGGGCACACCAGGCTTAGTTAAAGCTCCATTGCTTGTAGGTTTGGCTTCCCCAAACTCTTTTACATCCTTTCCAAGTAGGCCATATGAAGTGGAGAAGTTAGGCGTGTAACCCACTCCCGGCACTTGAGGGTCAAAGGCAGGAGGATCAGGAGTTCAAGGTCAGCCTCTACAAGAGTGATTCTCAACTTCTGAGTCACAGGAGGGGCGGGGACATCAAATGACCCTTTCATAAAGGTGGCATGTCAGATATCCTGTATATTAGATATTTATGTTATAATTCCTAACAGTATCAGAATGACAGCTATGAAGTAGCAATGAAAATAATTTTGTGATTGGGGGTCAGCACGACTGAGGAACTGAATTAAAGGATCACAGCATTAGAAAGGGTGAGAGCCACTGATCTAGGATTTAGTGAGTTCAAGGCCAGCCTGGGCCAAAGTGATTTTACACACACACACACACACACACACACAGGAGCTTAAACAGAGATGCCCTGCATGGTGGACCCATGAAAATCCCATGCCAGGTGCAGGATTCCCTAGGAGCTGTTGCTTGTTGGGCCCCTAAAAGCCCCAAAAGTGGTAGAGGCTTGTCATTAGCCACCCCATGAGAACTTGACAATAAGGCCCCGCAGCAGAAGACACAGAGAAATCAAGCTGGAAGTGATCTGAAAGTGTCCTTCTTGCTGACTAGAGTTCACAGTGCCACTGGAAGGTGGTGTGCAGGCTGCTGAAGGGGAAGCTATCAGTGATCTCACTCAGCGATGGCCCGCTTGCTGCGATACTGGCCCACAAGGCAAAGCGTGCGCAGCACTGCGGTAGCGCCATGAGTGGTCCAGGTGTAACAAACGACTTTTTACTTGGATCTGAGGCCCAATCCGTACCGTGGGATTCACACCTGGTACTATAAGCCTACCCAAAAATGTATGGCTAAGAGGTCACGGGCCCTATGGGAGAATCCACTACTGATGTTTTCTTAAACAAACATGTAGTCAAACTGCCTTCTAAACGTTTCTGTTTATACCCACAGGCTAATGCATCTTTGGCCAGATAAGTCTCCTCTGGAAGCAGGCAACAGGTAAAGCAGAAGCTCATAAATGCCCAGAAAGCTGCAAATAAGGGAATGTTTAGTACTCAGGCCTAAACAAGACATCTCTATCACCAAGGAAAGGAGGTGATGGAAGGGCTGTGAGAGCCAGAAGACAATAACCAGCCACCAAACGCAGACACTGCTGCACACGCCAGCAAGATTCTGCTGAAGGACCCTGATATAGCTCTCTTGTGAGGCTACGCCAGTGCCTGGCAAACACAGAAGTGGATGCTCACAGTCAGCTATTGGATGGAACACAGGGCCCCCAATGGAGGAGCTAGAGAAAGTACCCAGGAGCTGAAAGGGGATGCAACCCTGTAGGTGGAACAACAATATGAACTAACCAGTACCCCCTGAGCTCGTGTCTGTAGCTGCATATGTAGCAGAAGATGGCCTAATCAGCCATCATTGGGAAGAGAGGCCCCTTGGTCTTGCAAACTTTATATGACCCAGCA
>NC_034608.1:12436280-12457111 GCF_900095145.1 Mus pahari | reverse complement strand
AATAAATAAATAAATATTTAAAAAAAAAAAAAAGAAGGGAATAAGAGAAGTTAAAGGGAAGCTGAGTGGTGGTGGCGCACACCTTCAATCCCAGCACTCAGGAGGCAGAGGCAGGCAGATCTCTGAGTTCCAAGCCAGCCTGGTCTACAGAGTGAGTTCCAGGACAGTCAGTTACACAGAGACATCCTGTCTCAAAAAGAAAAAAAATAAATAAAAGAAACAAAGAAATCAAAAGAAAAGAAAAAGCTGAAAGGGAATCAGTTTGACACCAATCCATTGTATGGAATTATTTTAAAACTAAATGTATAATAATAAAATATAACAGAGTCCTCAACATCAGAGCAAGTCTCCTGTCACATATCCGTGACCATGGAAACTGTCGTACACGGGGAGAAGAGCAAGAGCAAGAGCATCTTACTAGTGTTCGGAGACCAGTGAGGGTGGGAGGATCACTGAACGCGCCTCAGAGCACCCCCCATAGACCTGCACATTCTGTTTTGAGGCTCCCAGCTCTCTGCTTTCCGTTCTGACCTCCAGTTAACTCAGTGCTCCTCAATGACAATTACTGTCAAGTCATTTTTTATTATTGTGAAATATCATACACACGTAGGGTAGTTGCTCTGCGAGCCAGATTGCTAAAAAGAACAATGGAGCCCAGACTTGGTGGTAGTGCCCCTGCCCCTGCCTAGGATCCCCCAGTGAGGGGCTGGGGGCGTGGCTCAGTGGTAGAGCCCCTGCCTAGGATCCCCCAGTGAGGGGCTGGGGCGTGGCTCAGTGGTAGAGCTCCTGCCTAGAATCCCCCAGTGAGGGGCTGGGGGCGTGGCTCAGTGGTAGAGCTCCTGCCTAGGATCCCCCAGTGAGGGGCTGGGGGCGTGGCTCAGTGGTAGAGCTCCTGCCTAGAATCTCAATATCACAGTGAAGGTCTGGTGACATGGCTCTGGCTGAGTTGGGCCCTAAATTCAATCCTCTGTGCTATAAACACAATAAAACAACAAAAAAATAAATAAACCCTCTCTCCTGACAGTTACAGCAAAGTCCTCAGAGTTAGTCTTCACTGTATTAGGTTGGTTCATATATCTTCCCAAAACCGGTAATCACTGTGTCCAAGGAAATCCTACAATGATTGGCTCTGTCTGGATTTTGCCTTCTTCCCTGGATTTGCTGATAGCATGGATATAGTCAGCTTTATTCAAATAAAATCAACTGAAACTAAATGGCATGGGAGCTGGGCATGATGGTACACACCTGTAATCCACTTGGAAGGTGCAGGCAGGAGGATAGAAGTTCAAGGCCAGCTCTTGCTGTATAGTGAGGCCAGTCTTGACGGGGCTACATGAGACCCCGTCTCAAAAAATGGAGAAGAGGAGGAAGAAAGAGGAAGGAGAAAGAAGAGGAGAAGGAAGATGGAGAAGAGAAGGCAGTGGGAGGAGGCAGCTTACTATTTTCCTGGGATGAGGTGGAGAGCCATATGGATTTTTAGAGGAGAATTTTTTAAGGGTTTTTTTTTTTATTACATTTTATGTGTGTGTGTGTGTGTGTGTGTGCGCGCGCGCGCGCAGATAAATCAAAGAACAACTTTCTGGAGTTGGTTCTCGCCTTCCATGGTGTGGGTCCTGGGGATTGAAGGCTGGTCTTCAGGGTTGGCAGCAAGGACCTTTAACCCTGGAGCCAACCGGCTAGCCAAGAAGAAGAGCACTCTAAAGAGAGTGCGCAGTTCTATGTGAAAGTCCTAAGCTGGAGCTTGCCCAATAACTCAAAAACAATAAATCCATTTCTGCCGCAGCGTAGAGTGTGCCCAAACCTGCATGCGGAAGGAACACTGCTCCTTCACCCCTGTCCTCAGTGTCCAACGCCCTCTCCAGCCTACACAGGAACTTCCTTCCTCTTCGTTACCCAGCTGTACCGTCTTCCACCTGTCCGTGGTCACTGCGCACGTATCTCTCATCGGTTCTCTGTTCCCTTTACAAGTGGGTGTGATGGAGCTAAAGCATATTTACTTGACAGAAGCTTAATTATTCAACCGCAGGAACCTGCACAGGGAGTTAAGAGAGGCCACGGGTCAGGGTGGGGTGGAGACGTGTGGACAAGGAAGGTTCTGGGAGGCGGGGTCCACAGTGGGGCCACACAGTGGAGGGACATGGGGTATAGCAAAGCAAGGGGTTTGTGGAATACAGGTGTAGTAGAGTGTTCGGGGTGGAGAGAAGTGGGGACTTGGTACGTCAAGAAAAGGACAGAGGAGGGGAAAGGAGGGAGGGTTGGGAAAGGGGGGAGTGAAGGCAGAGACTGCGACAGGAACTGGGACACCGAGAACAGTGAATCAGATGGTTCAGAAGTGTACATATGGAAGTTAAGAGACTGGAGGGAAATCACGCCCGGCGGGCTCCGGACTGCCAAGGAAGTCGGGGCAGGGGCGTGGCTGGGGGTGTGCATTACATCGGATTCCCCCACCCCTTAAAGTTCCAAGTCTTCTCCTTTAGTCCCTCCTCCTCCTCGGGAGTAACAAGCCCACCTTCCAATCAGAGCCGCGGGCTGGGCAAAGCCCAGCCAATGGAGTGGCAGAGGTGGAGCTGGGGAGGGGGCTCACACGGACAGGGGAGGGGGACGCTGGGCATCGAGGGCTCTGGAACCGCGAAGGGCGAGCCATGGCGTTGGGGCTGCAGCGCGTGAGGTACAGGGCTTCGGGGATAGTATGATGGGGTCTGGGGGCTCTCTTTGGCGGGGCTTTAAGGGAACCCCTCATCTCTGGGGTGTGGCTCAAGTTGAGGACATTCTGAGGCGCGCGACTGGGGGCACATCCTCATGCACCCTCCACCCTAGAGGGTTGCAGGGTATATGGGATTTACCCCCAGAGCTCCAGCTGTCCCGCCCCCCTCCCCTGGAACGGCTTAGGGGTTATGAGCTGCGATTTCCAGATACATCGGGTTCAATCCTCGTCTGGCTGGGGGTGAAACTCCAAGTCCTTATGGATTGGAGGTGGTCGCGTTTGAGACTCTCTTCCAAAAAAGTCTTTCCCTCCAAATCCCTGAAACGAGTCTTCCTTGGCAGTCTATTCTAGCTCTTGTAATGTTAAAAAGGGATCCCCAAACTGAAGTTTCTAGGGAGTCCCTGAAAGACACTACTTCTGAATTCCAGGAGAGAGGTTAATATTAGCATGTCATTTCTAACAGTCTCCCAAGCTTCAAATTGCTCTAAAATGGCATGGGGGTGGAGGGTCCTCATTAGAGGCTGTGTGGGACCTAACCGAGGTCTTTTTCCCTTTCAAAGAGTGGAACGATAGCTGGGGAAGGAGGTTCACGCCTGAAAACCCAGTACTCGGAAAGCTATAGAATGATGCTTTCAAAGCCAGCCTGGCCCACATGGCAAGTTCCAGACCAGCTTTGGTCTACATAGAGATCTTGTCTCAAAAACAGCATTAAATAAGTAGGGTCGCTCCTTTTCAGTACCAACGGAACAAACCTGAGCCACTTCCCATGGCCTGGATCTGTGTCTATTTCGTCTGCCCGGACCCAATCTGTAATTGAGGGAAGAGGGCCCCACCCAAACCCTATTTGAGGGACATCCTTCAGAAAGATGCCCTTGCTAATCAAGGGAGGAAGGCAGCGCCCTCCTATGGCTGAACACAGCTGCGGTTATCCTAGGAAGAAGTGGGTTCTGTGTTCACCTTGCCACAGGTGCAGAGGCTGTGGGACCATAGCCAGTGGAGCCTATTTTGCCAGGTTGCCACAGGAGACCCCAGAAAATTCCCTAGACTCTTGGCATTCTCTGTCTAAATTGGGGCATCCCTCAAGCCTCACCCCGTCCCTCCTCCCTGGCTTCCTAGATCTGATTGGTTTTTCTCTACACCCAGTTTTTACCCCCTACCTTAACCCACCCAGGCTCCCCCCTTTTCTGGCCCTGTCTGGACATCTATTTCAACTTCTGGCCCTGAGCCCACCAGGGAACTCAGTCCCCACCCCTTCTAGGCCATCCATGGTGCCGCCCGTGACAGCGCCCCCTTAGGGTTGTGTGAGGGGCCTCTCCTAACTTAACTAGGGTCCCCCCCCCCCCCGCCATCAGCACCCAAGGCCAGCCCATTCCTGTGGTGTCATCCCACGCCGCCGCTGCACACCCATTCGTAACTCCACCTCACAGCTGAGCTCCGGACCCCTCCTGCACCCCTAGGATGGCACTTGGCATGAGAGGGGGCTTGGGTGAGGGTGAGTGGTTACCTCTGGCACTGTGTGCCCCTTTCTTTCTTCTAGCTCCCGCCTCCAAGCCATCTCATTCTTTGTAGGGAGTATAGAAGATCAAGAATGAGCACACTGCCTGAGTACCCACCTGAGAGCAGGGTTTCCGGGGAAAAACAGGACAGATGGCTAGACACCCCACCAAATGGCCTTATGAGAGCAAGTTGGATCAAGGTCAGAGAGACTCCCCACTGACCCCTACCCTAAGTCCTTTCTCCAACCCAAACCCTGGCCTCTCAGGTCACCTCCAAGCAATATCAAAGGGGTCAGATGTAAAGCTAAGCCTTCACTATACCTCAAACCCTCTAGGTTTTCCAATTCCCCACACACACCCCCAGTACCCAGCTAAGTCAGAGAGAAGCTCGGAATGTGAAAATTCTTAATGTCTTAATCCCCTGAGCTGTTCGGGGGAGAAAGAGATGGGGTCTTTCCTCTCTTGGCTAAGATACCACTGGGCCCCAAGGCCCCCTTCCCAGGCCTCACCCTGGGCCCCAAGGCCCCACCCTCTGTTCTCAGCTAGAACACGGAGTGAAGGTGGCAGCGTTCCAGGCGCACGTCCCAGGCTGGGCACACTGCCAAGGGGTTGGCCTAGAGCTGGGCCAGCTAGGGAGATCAGCAGTGGTGCTGAGACAGGATGAAAGGACTTAAGGCCACCAAGCAGAAAGGAACAGGCAGGGGTCCCTGGGGTGGTGGGCACACCCACTTAAAGAATAGCATTTTAGAACACAGGCTTTAAAGTCGGGGGTTCAAATCCCCAAGCTCCCACTTCCTGGCTGTGTGATCTTGGCCCAGGGATTTCCCTCCCAGAGCGCCAGCTTCCAGTCTTGGATAATGGGAGTCAGAACTCCCCCAGTGAGGACACACACACACACACACACACACACACACACTGAAGTGCCTGAAATCAACAGTCATCAACAGTCCTGGCTCTCCTTGGGATCACTGTGTGGCCTCGGGCAATTTCTGTCACCCATCTGAGGTGGCTTCCTAAGCAGGAAGGTAATGGTGGGTGCGTGGTGGGTATGAGGCTTCTCTGAGAGACAACTGAGCAAGGCAGACTGGAATGGCCATGAGATTACCTCCTGAGCCACTCAGATTAGCCCTGTCATTGCTCTGGGCCTCAGCCTCTGTCTGAGACAGGCTAACCTCGAACTCATCACATTCGAGGATGACCCCGAATTCCTGCTCCTTCTGCTCCCACCTCCTGAGTGATAGACTTGCAGGCAGGCACCACATCCTGTGCATACAGGCAAACACTCCTCCTGCTGAACTACATGCATCCCAGGCCCTGTTTCTATCTTTAAATATATATATATGACTATTTATTTCTGTATGCATGTGTATAGGGGAGGAGGTGTTTGCCTTTGAGTGAGTGAAGGTCAGAGTTCAGGTCTCTAATCTACAGGGTGGGTTCTGGGAATCGAACTCAAGTGGTCAAGCTTAGCCCTGTTCCTACCTTCTCAAAAGGTAGATAATCACTTCTGGTCCATGTGGTTGCTGTAAGGTGGGAATGGGGGGTCTCTAGTTTCTGAGTGTGTAACACACCATCACGGTTATTTCATTCCTCTGAGGTGTTTGTGTAAAAGCTGGGCATGTGATTACACACTCATAATCACACACACACACACACACACACACACACACACTTGCGTGCATGACTAACTGCACGCATGTAATCGCACCCAGGGTACAAGAGACTCAGACTAGAGCCTTTTGTTACTGACCCTAAGCCTCTGGCATATATTAACTCATTTAATCTTCAGTCCACTGGAGGAATCCATCATGGTGTTGTAGTCCTGTGAGCCCAGCACTCAGGGAAGGGGCTAAGGCAGGAGGAGGATCATGAGTTTGGGGCATATCTGAGCTACCCAGTGAGACTTTGTCTCTCAGACTCATCTCACATAGCCCTAAACCTAAGCAAACAAACAAACAACCACCCTCTGAGGAGCTGGAGGCTATTACTGTGCCCAGGGAGCTTAAGCAACATGCCCAAAGTCACTCAGCTAATGAGCAGCCGCAGTAGTGGTGTCTGAACTGGAACCGTGACCCAGAAGAGGCAGCCCCCACTCTGTTTCAGAGCAAGGCCAGAAAGGCCGCGAGAGGCCCATACTTCCCTCAGAACATCCGGAGAACAGGCTGAGAGGGGAAGGAGAGTCCCTCCCTCTACAGCCACCAGCTGGCTCCTTCTAGGGAGGAAGAAACCCTGCCACCCTAGCCGCGGAGAGTAGGATTACAGAGCTCAGCTGCTTGGGAGGTGGGGCGCCGACCCCACCCCCACCCCATTCCCTTTCTCTCTTTCTCTCTCTCTGTCTCTCTCTCTCTCTGTCTCTCTCTCTGTCTCTCTGTCTCTCTCTCTCTCTCTCCCAGTTCCCTCTGTCCCAGGGCCCCCAGCTCAGTGAGGCCCGCCCACCCCCACCCTCTGGGCAGGAAGACAAACAGGGCTGGAACAGTACAGTACAGGACGGAATGTCCTCTGGGCAGGCAGGACTGAGGCCCCTGCCCCCATCAGCCAAGAGGGAGTTCATAGGGGCGCCCCCTTGGCTCCTCCAATACTAACTAGGCCAGCCTGCCCCCTTCCGGGCCTCTCACCGCCTTGCACTAATGGCTCCTCCACCCCAGCCCCGCACCCAGACTAAAACATTGTAGTCCTCCAACCCCCAGAAGTGGCCTCTGCGCCCCGAGTTGAAGGCGTTTAGAAAGGACCAGCCCCCCTCCTATTCCAGAGCCGGCTTTCTGGAGGTGGGGGTGGGCATCGCATGCAGCTGGTTAGAGAAAAGCTTGAAAAAACCTCACTGGCGGGGCTCAGCCAGGTACTGGTTATGTGATCTCTTGGACAAAGGACTTCACCTTTCAGAGCCTCAGCCTCCCCTTTGTGCCCCATTGAGGCCAGGCATGGTGACATGCCTACAGATTTTGTAATCTCAGTACTCAAGATCAGAAGCCTAGGGTCATCCTTGGCTTGGGCTTTGTGAGACCCCCCTCCCCGTCTTAAATAATAACTGGGTGCAGTGGCACACACCTTTAATTCCAGAAAGCAGAGGCAGAAGATCTCTGAGTTCGAGGCCAGCCTGGTCTACAGAACAAGTTCCAGGACGGCCAGGGCAACACAGAAAAACCCTGTCTCAAAAATAAATAAATAAATAATATTGATATTAATATTAGTAATCTCCCCTAGAGGCTCTCCTGAGGTCAGATATATGCTTACATATGACACATAGGCTGATAAGCTGCCGTCTTATGGGTTAGAAATAGTGTAAGCATCAATAATGATGACTATAAGACTAGATACAATAGACATTTAAAAAAATAAACACTCGAAAAGAGACGTGAGTTGTGTCTAGGTACATATCTACAACCGTAGCACTTACTGGGTATTTGTGGCCAGCCTGGGCTACATAGGGAACTCTGTCCAATAGACTTTGGGATCAGATAAACATAAACTTTGGGGTTCTTTTTGGTTGCTTGCTTGTTTGTTTTGAGAGAGGGGCTCACTAAGTAGCTTTGACTGGCCTGAACCTGATTTATGTGGACTCGACTGACGTGGAATTCAGAAATCTGCCTTCTCAGTGCTGGGATTAAAGGCGTGTGTTGCTGCGTCCGGAGTTTTAAGGAGGTTTACCACTCAGCAGGGGAAACAACCTAATAATGAAAACGGGTAATTGATAGATATTAATATTACTGATGAAAGATCTCTCAGGCGCGCGCGCGCACACACACACACACAACTTGGAAAAGTCAGGCATTTGTAATGTATTAAAGTGTAGAGGTGCAGGGCAGAACACGGGGGTTGGTTTGCTGTGTCACCCTTAGTGGGGCCCTGCCCCTCTTAGGCCCCTTTGGTGTGTCGTTAGACTTTGAGATATCTCTGTCTTTGAGAATCAGCTTGTCTGAGAACGGGAAACTGGGAGGGAAGGGGGCCTGGGAGGCTGGGGCTCTCAGAGCTCCATCTCTCCCTTGGACTCCAGCCAGCTCTACCACCCCCTCCCACCGGGAGGCCTCCCTGTCCCCCAAGCGGCGTCTCTGGCTCGGGAAATGAGCTACAGCTAAGTCCGGGAGAGGACAGAGGGCCTTAGGCACACAACCTAGGGGAGAAGCCTGGAGCCAAGCCCCGCAGGGAGGGCCACATGGACCGGGACCAAGACAGGTAAAATCTGGGGCAAGGAAAGGGGTTCCAAGGGGAGAAACTGCCAGGCCCAGAGATGTCGCCGGAACGCCAAGCGGAGGTGTCCCACGGGCGACCTGTCGCATGCCATTTCCTTCCCACAGATCGAACACCGAGCTGCGGAAGGAGAAGTCGCGGGATGCGGCCCGCAGCCGGCGCAGCCAGGAGACGGAGGTGCTGTACCAGCTGGCACACACTCTGCCCTTTGCGCGCGGCGTCAGCGCGCATCTGGACAAGGCCTCCATCATGCGCCTCACCATCAGCTACCTGCGCATGCACCGCCTCTGCGCCGCAGGTGAGCGCGGAACGCCCCGCCCCGGCCGCTGCCTGCCAGGGAGGCCCCGCCCCTGGGAAGCCTGTCCCGCCTCCCTAGCCATGGGATACGCTCTCTAGGCGAGGCCCCACCCCTTCGAGTGCTGGACCAGTCGGAGCCCTGGGTTCAGGAAGACTCCGTGGGAGGCCCCACCCCTTAGAAGCTAAGCGCTGGGCCCCTTGAGGCCTTAGGCTTGGTATTTTGCCGCCTTATTTGTTGAGGTTTTTTTTGGTTGTTGTTTTGTTTTGTTTTTGAGACAGGATCTCACTGTAGCTCTGATTGGCCTGAAACTTGCTATGTAGACCAAGCAGGCCTTGAACTCACAGAGATTTGTCTGCCTCCTCCCCCAACCCACTCACCCTGCCTTTGAGTGCTGGGATAAAAGGAATGAGCCACCAAGGTCGGCAGTTTATGTGTTTGTTTTCTTTTTTGCCATACTGGATATTGAACACAAATCCAAGGGGTGTGGTACCCAAGCAATGAACCCCAGCCCCTCACTGGGGATCTCTAGGCAGAGGCTCTACCACTGAACCACACTCCCAGATTTTTTTCCTGTTTTATTTTGACATATGGCCTTACTAAGCTGTTCAAACTGACCTTGAACTAGCTTGGAGGGCTCGGCAAGACTTGTATTTTTATATCCTCAGCTCATAGCCACCATGATTGGCTAATCCTTGTCCACCCCGGGAGGCTCTACAACTATTGTTTTCAAAATTCTTTAAAAGTCTCTCTTTCAAAGCGCTTGCATACTCCCCCACTACACACACACACACACACACACACACACACACACACAAACACACAACTTTGAATCCAAGAAACTTGAAAAGCTTTTACTAGGGAGGTTCTGCCCTTTAAATTCCCTTGCCCCATAGTATTCTGGGGGAGACTTTGCCCCTTTAGAGAATTCTGCCAGTTGTCCTCTGACCTTCACATCCACAGGAAACAATCAAACTAATAAAATGTGATGGAACTCTGTCTTCTGAAAGTCCCTGACATTTTAGTATTTGCCCATCTGGCAGACCATCCGTATACTCCCTCAAGAATTCTAGAAAATGTGCCCACACCTCTGGAATTCCAAGGTGGCCCTAGGCCACCTTGGAATTCCAACTCCTTAGAGTTCAGTCTTAGAATCTGCGAGGATTATGTCCCCTCTGGGAGTCCATGTTCCTGTTTCCAAAGCTTAGTGGCCTTGCCCTCTTCCTTGGGACTCCAAGACCCTAGAATTTTCTCCCACCCACCTAGCTATTTCTCTGTGTTCATGTGGGTAAGGGAAGCTGGAGGGAAGATCTAGGGTAGATCCGTGACTGACCATAGCTGCCCCATCCTCTCTCTCCACGCCGGCTTGGGCACCAGGGGAGTGGAACCAGGTGGGAAAGGGGGGAGAGCCACTGGACGCCTGCTACCTGAAGGCCCTGGAGGGTTTCGTCATGGTACTCACCGCCGAGGGAGACATGGCTTACCTGTCGGAAAATGTCAGCAAGCTCCTGGGCCTCAGTCAGGTGAGCTGCCTGCTCTGTGCCTGCCACATCCACACTGGTGATTGCTGGGGTGGCGTGGGGGGTGTCACCATGGTTTTCCCACACAACTTTAGTTCTTCCTTTAAGGAGATTAAAGTGTGTTGGGACAGGCTAGATGCAACAAGTATGAAGCTGAGAGCTGACCCAGCCTGGGAGGAAAGGGACTCAGAGCTTCTTAGAAGAAAGAATAGCTCAGTTGAAAGTCATATGGATGTGATGGGAGGGTCAGGAGTGTACATGGAGAAGTGCAGGCACAAGCAAAGGCCCAGAGGGGAGGTGAAAAGGGAACGCCTTGGAGAAATGACTAAGCTGATCTGTGGACAGGGGACAGCAGAAGTTAGGAGGGAAAAGTCAGACAAGTCAACAGGTAGATAATGTGTGTCCGAATGAGGTTTGTCTCCAGGGCACTGGGAAGCCATGAAAGGAGTCAAAACAAGAGGGAGGCTGTGTTAAAGAGCCAGAATCGTATTTACAGCTTCCAAAGGGAACTAGGGATTTAGGGATCAGCAGAGAGTGGACACACATCTCAGGCAGGAGAAAAGGAGCTGGGCAAGACATTTGGGGACTAGAAATAACTTAATTCATCCTTAAAGTGAGCCCTATGTGAGAAAGTTTGTGTTCTTTTTTTGTCTTTCATGTAAATGGCTGTGCAGTGGACCTCTGTTCCTCCTCCCTGATACATAACCCCACTCCTGGTACCAATTTCTCTGTGAGTGTGAGCTCTCAGAGTCAGACAAGTGACTGCCCCAAAGTCCCAAACTAGGAAGTGGTAGAGCCAACCATCAAACCTAGCTACAATAGGTGTTATTGGAAGAGTCATGTGTCATCCAGACAGCATTGGGTTGGGTTCCACTGTGGCCACCTTTTCATGTGTCCCCTCCTCAGTGCCACCAGGCTCACTTCCTAAACTGAAACAAAGAACAGATTCTTGGACCTGCCCAGGAGGTGTGACTCACCCCAGAGCCTTCACATGTGTGACTCCTGTCTTTATTTTTGTTTTTTATTACTAGTAAAAGATGTTATGTGTATGTAGGGGGCCCTGAGTATGTGTGTATTTGTGTGTGTGTGTGTGTTTGTGTATACATGTGTGTGTGTGCATGCATCATGTGCATTTCAGGTGAATCCTGAATATACAAGTATACATCACATGTATTGCAGGTGCCCTCAGAGGTTAGAAGTGGGCATTGGACGCCCTGGAACTGGAATTATGAGCAATTGTCAGTCATCTGATATGGGTCCTAGGAACTGAACGCAGGTCCTCTGTAAGATCAAGTGCTCTTGACTAATGACCAGTCTGCATCTCTCTATCCCTCCACCGCACCCCCACCTTTCTTTTTTTTTTTTTTTTTTTTTTTTTTTTTTTTTTTTTTTTTTTTTTTTTTTTTTTTTTTTTTTTTTTTTTTGGTTTTTTGAGACAGGGTTTCTCTGTGTAGCCCTGGCTGTCCTGGAACTCACTCTGTAGACCAGGCTGGCCTTGAACTCAGAAATCCGCCTGCCTCTGCCTCCCAAGTGCTGGGATTAAAGGCGTGCTCCACCACGCCCGGCTGACCTTGGATTTCTGATCCTCCCGCCTCCATGTTCCCATTACTGGGGTTATAGGTGCTTGACACAATGCCCAGACGTTGTGTTTGGTATCAAATCCAGGGCCTGGTCTGCAGTAGGCAGGCACCAACCCCAGCTTAACATACAGTAGGCAGGCCCTCTACCAACTCCAGCTTAACATACAGTAGGCAGGCCCTCTACCAACTCCAGCTTAACATATTTATTTTTTTAAATGTTGATTCCTCAATGAACTATTCAGAGCACTGTTGTTAAACTAGCATCTTATTGCCATGTGACCATACCCAGGAGCCTCCCCTTGGGTATCCACGCACAAACACCACCCAGTAAGCTCTGAGAAAAGCAAGATCCATAAGATCTGTCCAGTCATTGAGTAAGGGTCCTAGTAAAATTAGGTGCTGATGAATGGTTGCTGGATGAATGAATGAATGAATGAATGAATGAGCCAATGACATCACCTAGACTCCTGGTTTGGGGCAGAAGTGATAAGCAACGGAAGGAGCAGCTCAGGGGTCCTGTTAAGTGTGTCTCCTGTCTTCTCCCCCCCACCCCCACAGCTGGAGCTCATCGGACACAGTATCTTTGATTTTATCCATCCCTGTGACCAAGAGGAACTTCAAGACGCCCTGACCCCCAGGCCAAGTGAGTGCCCACAGATCAGAGTAGGAAACTGACCTGGGCTTCCTCTTCCTCATCTGGAACATCTGCATAGAGAAAAGTGGACAGAGCTAGCTACACCCTGGGAGTCCCTTCCCTGCATGCTCCCTTACCCCCACCCAGGGGTCCCTTCCCTGGAGGGAGTGTCCCTTCGCTGGGTGTAGTGGCGCACACTTTCAATCCCATCACTGGAGACAGAGGCAGGAGATCTCTGTGAGTTCTAGCTCAGCCTGGTCTCCCTGTCTCAGAGAGAGGCGGGGGGGGGGCGTTGCAGAAGAAAAGAAAAAAGGAAGAAAGGAAGGAAAAGAAAGAGAGAGAGAGGGAGGGAGGGAGGAAGGAAGGAAGGGAGAAAGGAAGGAAGGAAGGGAGAAAGAAAGAAAGGAAAGGAGAGAGAGAGAGAGAGAGATTTGATTTTAAGGGGGACGGAGAGGAAGGGGCAGGAGACGATTGTGCAGGTGACTTCAGAGGTTTTGCAGTTACAGATGGTTGTGAGTGAGCTGCCTGACATAGATTCAGAGATCCAAGCTCGGGTTCTCTACAAGAGGTAACCATTAAGCCATCTCTGAGGCTGGGAGACTTTAACATTTACTTAATGACCTGCCCCCCTCCATGCCTTCCCAGGCCTGTCAAAGAAGAAGCTGGAAGCCCCAACGGAGCGCCACTTTTCCCTGCGGATGAAGAGCACGCTCACCAGCAGGGGGCGCACGCTCAACCTCAAAGCGGCCACCTGGAAGGTAGGCTGGTCTCAGCAGGGTGGGTCTGACCCCTGAAAGTCTCATTCCCTGTTGGATCTGGGCTTTCCCAGGCTCAGAGATTTGGTGGAACTCCTTCAGACTGAGTAGGGCATCAGAAGCACCTATGAAACTGAGTCTCCCGGGACCACACACTGAGGATACAAAGGTCCTCAGCCTCCAAAATTAAATCTTGCAAGTTTCCCGAGGGTTGGAATGAAGCTGCCAGAGCTCCTCGCGACATTCAAGACTAATCGAGAATCTTTTCTCCCAGTTCCCCATGAGACCCAGACACAGCAGGCATCCCAGCGCCGTGGGTAGCCCAAAGCTAAGATGAGTACTCACAACACCCCACTTCACCCAAAGGTGCTGCACTGCTCAGGACATATGAGGGCCTACAAGCCCCCTGCACAGACTTCCCCTGCCGGGAGCCCTCGCTCCGAGCCTCCCCTGCAATGCCTGGTGCTTATCTGTGAAGCCATCCCCCACCCAGCCAGTCTGGAGCCCCCGCTGGGCCGAGGGGCCTTTCTCAGTCGCCACAGCCTGGACATGAAGTTCACATACTGCGACGAGAGGTGGGCAGTAGCTTTATGCAGCACCATACCCACCCACCACCTACTCAAATCTGTGTCTCTGTCAGTCAGTCAGTCAGTCAGTCAGTCAGTCTCTCTCTCTCTCCCCCCTTTCTCCCTCTCTGGCTCTGTCTGTCTGTCTGTCTCTCTCTCTCTCTCTCCCTCTCTCTTAGATTTCTAATTGCCCTGCCTCTGCCTCCTCAAGGAGGGGATCTCAGGCACGCCAGGGATGGAACCCAGGGCTTTATGCACCTAGGAAAGCACTCTGCAGACTAAGCTACAGAAGCAATGCCTCTAGGTCCTGACTTCTTGGATTTCCCTCCTAGATCTGCATCACTTACCAAGTCACTTCGCTTCTCTGTGCCTCGGTGTCCTCAACTGACCTAGAGGAGAATGATGTCCCCTGTCTTTTGCCGTTGTCCTCAGCACCCCTTGTGTTGCACAGTGCAGAGCACAATGAAGTGTCTTGGTTTTCGTCCATAGCGATTTTTATTCTTCTCTCTTTGCAATTTCTGTTCTTTCTTCATGCTTCTTTCACATTCTTTTTCTTTATCTTCTCTGCTGCTTCCTTTTCCACATTTTGCTACACACAGACACACACACAATATTTCTTTTCTCATTTATTTACTTATTGTTGTCATGCTAAGGGTAAAATGCAGGGCCTTACACATGCTTAGCAGGGGCTCTACCATTGAGCCACGCCCCCCAACCCCTCAATGGGAGATTCTAGGGAGGGACTCTACCACTGAGCCACACCCCCAGCCCCTCACTGAGGAATTCTAGGCTCTTCCACTAAGCCATGCCCTGAGCCCTTGGTTTTGTAAGATAAGACCTTGCTGTATCCCAAGCCTCAAATTCGCAGTTCTGCTTGAGCCTCCTGAGTGCTGCGATTACAGGTATAAGTCACCACATTCTACTCTCTTTATCTGCGTATTATCCCCCCCTTGCCTTTCTGTGGCTGCCCTGTCTCTCATCTCGCTGTGTTGTCTATGTGTAGATCTGCCCCTTCCCTCCATCTTGGCCTTGACCAGTACCTCTCCATTTTACTCCAGGATTGCAGAAGTTGCTGGCTACAGTCCTGATGACCTGATTGGCTGTTCTGCCTATGAGTACATCCATGCTTTGGACTCTGATGCGGTCAGCAGGAGCATCCACACGTGTACGTGACCAACATGCCCCCAGGCCAGAGCCAGCTGCTGTATGGCCCCAGCTGACACCAATTCTTGGTCTCCTGAACACAAAACCAGGGCTTTGTGGGACTCCTGTCTCCCCCTGAACCCCAAATACTAAGGCCTGCATAGCCCAAAGAATTTTTTCTTCTATGACCTCCCATTCCTAATTCCGCTTCCCAAGTGTCCCTGCAGTGACCCTTACCACTACCCTCTCCCCAGTGCTGAGCAAGGGCCAGGCAGTAACGGGGCAGTATCGCTTCCTGGCCCGGACTGGAGGTTATCTGTGGACTCAGACTCAGGCTACAGTGGTGTCAGGGGGGCGAGGCCCCCAGTCGGAAAGTATCATCTGCGTCCACTTCCTGATCAGGTGAGCAAAAGGGTGAAAGGTGTGTTTGTGTGGTGTGTCTGTGTGTCTGTGTGTTTGTGTCTTTGCATGTGTATGTGTTTGTAAGTGTGTGTGTGTGTGTGTGTGTGCATGTGTGTCTGAGTATGTGTGTTTGTGAGTCTCTGGTTTGTGTCTGTGTGTGCGTGTGTGTCTGAGTATGTGTTTGTGAGTCTCTGGTTTGTCTGTCTTGTCTGTCTGTCTGTCTGTGTTTTTGTGTCTGTATGTGTTTCTGAGTATATGTGCCTGCATGTGCGTGTATCTGAGTGTGTCTGTGTGTATGTGTGTGTCTGTGTATGCATGTGTGTCAGAGTATGTATGTTTGTATCTGTGTGTCTCTATGTCTCTGTGTCTGTACATCTGTGTGTGTGTTTGTGAGTGTGTGTGAGTGTGTGTATATATATGGTATGCACAGGCAGACCTTCATATTGTGCATGCACAAGAAAGTATATAATGTGTCCCTGTATGTGGAACATACATGGCCAAGTGAATACACATGGGCATCTCTGTATGTACTTTTATTGTGCTACTTTTAAACTTTAATTAAAAAGAAAAAAAAAAAACATTTTTTGAGACAGGCTCTCACTATGTTTTAGAACTCTATGTAGACAAGGCTGGCCTCGAACTCAGAGATATTCTTGCTTTTGCCTCCCAAATGTTAGAACTAAAGCTGTGCACCACTAGGGCCCCTTGTTAATTTCTTAAAAATGTAGCAGTGCTTTGAGACACGTTCTCTTGCAGGTCAAGCTGGTCTCAAAACTTACTTTGTAGCCAAGGATAATCTTGAACTCCTGACCTCAGGTGCTGACCTTACTGGAATGTAGCACACCTGGCTTATGCTGATCATTTAAGCAAAAAACAAAACGATGTGAAGCAAGACCAGACTGAATGTCTACAGTCCCAGGACTGAGGAGGCTGCGTCATCCCTCCATATTTAACCAGGGGTCCAGGCGTTGAACCAGGGCACGTGTAACTTTTCTTTGTCTGTCTGTCTGAGACAAAGGGTCACTCTGAATTCCTGTTAGTACGGAAATCACTATGTAGCCCAGGCTGTTCTCAAACTCACAGCAATTCTCCCGCCTCAGGCTCTTGAATTCTGAGATTATGAATGTGAACCACTAGGTCCAGACCAACAGTCCCTTTCTCAGGCTGACTAGTGGTCATTGAAGAATGAGTGGACCAAAGTTCTTTGTCCGTGTGCCAGCCGGGGGGTTTGGTCTGTGTCCTATTTGGAGGGATTGCACAGTCATTAGAAACATTCTCAAGTGAGATTCTGTGCAAATGCACATTTTCATTTCTCCTGTGTGAACACCTAGGAGTGGAATGGCTGGGTCATACATTTCCGTAAGGAACTGACGAACTGTTTTCACAGTGCTCTGCCATCTTGCACTCCCTTCCATAGTGTATGGGGACTAAAGTCCTCCACTTCCTTGCCAACATATCACATTGCTGCATAGCTTCACTTTAGTAATTCAAATTAGTAAAACCTGAGGTAGACCCCCTGCCTAGAATCCCCCAGTGAGGGGCCGGGGGTGTGGCTCAGTGGTAGAGCCCCTGCCTAGAATCCCCCAGTGAGGGGCCGGGGGTGTGGCTCAGTGGTAGAGCCCCTGCTTAGAATCCCCCAGTGAGGGGCTGGGGGCGTGGCTCAGTGGTAGAGCCCCTGCCTAGAATCCCCCAGTGAGGGGCTGGGGCGTGGCTCAGTGGTAGAGCCCCTGCCTAGAATCCCCCAGTGAGGAGCCGGGGGGGTGTGGCTCAGTGGTAGAGTCCCTGCGTAGAATCCCCCAGTAAGGGGCTGGGGGCATGGCTCAGTGGTGGAGCCCTTGGCTAGAATCCCCCAGTGAGGGGCTGGGGCAATATCTGGGAGTGGAGCTCCTCCCTAACATCTGTCCGAGAGCAGTTAGGGGTTTTAACTCAGTGGTAGATCACTTGCCTACAGATCACCAGTCCAGAGACAGTCAGCCACGTTTAAGGACACGAAGTTCAGAAATGGCAGAGCTGAGATTTGACCCCCAACCCACTGGGTTCAGAGTCCTTGGTATTAACCTCTATGCAGTGATGCTTAACTTAGAGATGTTTTGTGAATGAATAAACTGTATACACAGATACGGCACCAAGTGCATAGAGGTTTTCCTATATGCTCTCTCTCTAGATAGATACTTGGGTGTCTACAGGTACTCCTCTCTGAGTATGTGCCCGTGTCACTGTGTGCACCATGCTTTGAAGGAGATAAAGATAGCTGGCTTAAATTGGCACATCTCCAGGCTAGGTTTAGTGATGGTTAAGAGTCAAACTTCTCCTAGAGCTGCTGGGAGCACCAGACCCACCTGCATTCTGTCCTATAGGAGGTTTATGCTAATGAGATGCAAATTAATTCATGTTTCTCTGCCTAAGACCCACTCCCCAAAGCCAATTTTTCCAGCCAGCATTTGGATTGACTCCAGAGCCAGAGACTGTGGGCTGGGAGGTGCAAGGGACAGAAGAAGGATGTATTTATAAACCTGCTCCCTTGAGGATGGGATGTCTATGAATAGAAGCTTCTCAAATAAATGCTTATTCATAGAAACATAGCTATGAATTCTTCATATTTGGAAAAGCAATGAAGAATATGTTAAAATTTTTAGAGGTTTTTTTTTTTTTTTTAAAGTTTTTTGGAGACATAGTCTTTTATAGAGCGGAGCAACATTAAATTCACTTTGTAGCTGAGACTCTGACCCTCTGGCCTCCACCTCCCAAGTCTTGGGATCACAGGCAGTGGCCACAAGATCTGTTTTGTCTTGTTGAGACAGGGTCTCCTAGTGGTAGCTCAAGATAGCCTCTAACTCTCAAACTTTCTGCCGCAGCCTAGTGTTGGAATGTATGTTGGTCCACTGCTCCAGGCTTTCAGTTTCATTTCAACACCATTACAGGAGCTAGGGACATAGCTCAGTGGAAGAGAGTTTGCCTGGCATGCATGAGGTCCTAGGTTCAATCCCCAGCACAGTAAACAAACAAACAAACTAATCAGTCAGTCTATCAATGCCATTACAGGTTGAGTCTCCCTTATCCTAAATGTTTGGGGCCAAAAGCATTTCAGAAGGGCTGGGTCAGGAGAATCAGATTAGGGTCATTCATGGCTACATAATGAATCTGAGGCCAGCCTGGTGAAAAGCCTACGTAAGGCTGACTCATCTCAAAACAAAATAAATCCTGGTGAAAAGGCTGTGGGGAATTGTTTTCTGGCAAATTCCCTTCAGCTCCTGGGTGAAGTGACCTCTGTGGGAAGACACTGGCAGCAGTTGTGGGTGAGCAAGGACCCTCTCTGACTCCCACTCTTCTCTCTGCCTTGCCACTCTCCTCAGCCGTGTAGAAGAGACCGGAGTGGTGCTGTCTCTGGAACAAACGGAGCAACATACTCGCAGACCCCCTCGGCCGAGTGCCTCCTCGCAGAAGGGTATCCCTGGCAACAGTGTAGGTACGGTTCAAGGCCATTGTGTCCTCAGGACCCCAAGAAGGAAGTCAGATGCATTTACTGCGAACCTGTCTGCTGTCTCTCTCCGCATCGGGGCTGTGAAATGGCCCAGAACGAGGCCCTTTGGCTGGCTACTCCTCCCCAGCAGCAAACACTGTGGCCATCCTGATGTGCTATTGAAAATGTCACAGTCATCCTCTAGGCTTAGCCCAGCAGAGCAGGGTCTGGCCTTCAGTCTTGAGTAACTGTGTTCTGTTCATCCTGCAGACTCTCATGCTCCGCGGATCCTGGCCTTCCTGCATCCTCCGGCCCTGAGTGAGGCCTCCCTGGCTGCTGACCCTCGCCGTTTCTGTAGTCCAGACCTGCGCCGACTCATGGCGCCCATCCTGGATGGACCACCCACAGCCGCCACGCCCAGCACCCCACAAGCTGCACGGAGACCCCAAAGTCCTCTTCCGGTAATCAGTGTCCCCTGTCTGAGCTCGTGGAACCTGTGCTGCTTAGGGCCTCTGGCTTGAGCCTTGCTGTTCTATGTTGCCAACCTCTCCACTTCAGGGATGAGATGGGGTTTCTCTAAGACATAGGTTAAAAAGATAGGTATGATGACACACACCTGCGATCCCAATACTTGGGAAGCTGAGGCAGGAGGACTGAGTTTAAGAATAACCTAAACTACACAGTAAAACCTTGTCTCAAAAATCGAACAGCCAGGCATGGAGGTGCACACCTGCAATACCAGCATTTGGGAGGCTGAGGCAGGAAGAGTTTCAAGGCCAGCCTTATCTCTATAGTGAGTTCCAGAGCGGCCTGGAATGAGACCCTCTTCAACTTTCATTTCTATTGCTGTAACAAACTATTCTGACAAAGGGGGCTGGAGAGATTGCTCAGTGGTTAAGAGTGCTTGCTGTTGCAGAGAACCAGAGTTCACCTGTAATCCCAGTCCCAGAAGATCCAACTGCATCCTCTTTTGGACTTTGTGGGTACCTGCACTCATGTGCATCTCTCTCTCTCTCTCTCTCTCTCTCTCTCTCTCTCTCTCTCTCTCTCACACACACACACACACACACACACACACACACACACACACCATAGGAGGAAAGGGGTTTATTTTGATTTGCAATTCCAGGTTTTATTTATCATGGCAGGGAAGACACAATGGCAAGAGCTTGAGACAACAGGTCATATCACACCCATAGTCAGAGGCAGAGAGAAATGAGTGAATGTGTGCCCTCTGGTGCTCAACATAATTTCTCCATTATGCAGTTCAGGACCCCTGACTAGGAAATGGTGTCACCCACAGTGGGCTGGGTCTTCTCACATCAATTAAGTTTACATTTTTGCATGTGTTTTGTCTGCATATATGTGTGTGGACCACGTATGTGCCTGGTTCCTGTGGCAGTCAGAAGAGGGCATCAGATCCCCAAAAACTGGAGTTATGGATGTTTTTTGAGTTACCATATGTGTACTAGGAATCAAACCTGGATCCTCTGGGAAAGCAGCAAAATGTCCTTAACTGTCTCCAGCAATATCAGCCAGCAATATCTCCAGCCCCTACCTCAGTTAACTTCATTAAGACTATCAGGGCTGCACTAGATGGCAAGTAACCGCAATCACAGCAGAAATATTACACACACACACACACACAAANTCTGTCATAAAATCCAATGTGCCTTCATGATCAAAGTTTGATNGTCAATAATACTAGAAGAAAAATATGTCTATAAAATAAAAGCCAGAACCTTTTCTGCTTTTGTTTTATTTTGCCCCAAGATAGGGTTTCTCTNGGTGTAGCCCGGCCAGCCCTGCCTGGAACTTGCTCTGTAAGCTTGAGTAGCCTCAACCTCACAGAGGTCCTCTCTGACTGCCTGCCTCTGCCACCCAGCTGAACAGAAGCTAAAATCTTTTTTTCTTCGTATGTGTATGTATGTATGTATGTATGTATGTATGTATGTATTATTGCTATTAGTTTTCAGTGTTAGTGTGTGTGTGGTCTACCTGCTGCCTACACGCCTGCAGGCCAGGAGAGGGCACCAGAACCTAGGAGAAACCACCATGTGGCTCTTGAATACTGATTTAATAAATAAATAA
>NC_034608.1:12410914-12435849 GCF_900095145.1 Mus pahari | reverse complement strand
CTAGATTATGGCAAGCTGACAGGCCAATACAGTGTAGACAGTCCCTTGCCTAGGAGAGTCTAGATTATGGCAAGCTGACAGGCCAATACAGTGTAGACAGTCCCTTTGCCTAGGAGAGTCTAGATTATGGCAAGCTGACAGGCCAATACCAGTGTAGACAGTCCCTGACCTAGGAGAGTCTAGATTATGGCAAGCTGATAAAGCGAACCATCACAGACCCTGCCTTAAAATAATAAATCAGTAAATAAAGCCAAGAATGATGGGACACATCTGTAATCCCAGAATTTGGGAACTGGAGGCAGGAAGACCCAAAGTGCTAAATCATCCTCTGCTACATTGGGAATTCAGGGCCATCTTGGATTATGTGAGACAATGTCTCAAAATCAAACAGAGAAGCAAGCAAACAAAACCGCCTTCACTCGCATTGCTGTCTGACCTCTTGCAGCTGCAGCCTAAGCGCTCCACCTCTGCCAGGAGCTGTTGCTGTCAACACCTCCTCAGACTCAGTCCCCCGTCTCTGCTCTTCCCCTCCAGGCTGATGATCTCCCAGATAAGTTGGTGATGGGCTTGGAAAATGCACACAGACTCTCCACTGCCCAGAAAAACAAGACCATGGAAACAGATCTAGATATAGCTCAGGTGAGAACCAGCATGAAGGGGTCAGCTTATCTGGCTTTATAGAAGGGTGATGAGATGAATGGATGGGTGGATAGATGGAAACATGGATGGATGTGTGGATGGATGGATGGATAGATAGATAGATAGATAGATAGATAGATAGATAGATGACAGATTATAGATAGATTATTGATTGATTAATAGATGACAGATTATAGATAGTATAGATAATAGATGGATAGATTGATTGGTAGATGGAAGATAGAGAGAGAGAGATAGATGACAGATTATAGATAGATGATTGATAGGTGACAGATTAGATAGATATGTATGATTGATAGATGACAGATTATAGATAGATAATAGATTGATTGATTGGTAGATGGAAGATAGTGATAGATAGATAGATAGATAGATAGATAGATAGATAGATAGATAGATAGATGACAGATTATAGATAGATAGATTGATTGGTAGATGGAAGATAGAGATAGATGACAGATTAAGATTAGATAGATAGATAGATAGATAGATAGATAGATAGGTAGATGACAGATAAATTGGTAGATAGACGATAGATATAGAGAGATAGTAGGTAGAGAGAAATAGTAGAGAGATAAATGACAGATAATAGATGACAGGTAGATTATAGATAGATGGTAGGTACATATGCGCACACATATATACATAGTAGACCATTGTTTCATTGGCTGGGCATAGGAAAGAGAAGACAAAAGAGCAGAGAGGGAGATAGAAAGAAATATAGAGACAAAATAATAGACAATCAAGGCGAGAGAGAGAGAGAGAGAGAGAGAGAGAGAGAGAGAGAGAGAGAGAGAGGGGGGGGGGCAGGGGCAGAGAACAGAGAAACAAGCACCCAAGAGACAAAGACAAAGGCAGACAGTGACACAGAGGGAGGTGGGGACAGAGAGACCAAGAAGGGGAGAGATGGAAAGAGATGAAGAGAGGGACAGACAGAAGGATAGAAAGACAGAGAGATAAGGTAAGAAAAGACAGAGATGGAGGGGAGAGAGATGCACACAAAAAGGGGAGAGATGACAGTGACAGAGAGTGAGAGACAGGCAAAGTAATAGATACAGAAACAGGGAGAGAGAGACAAAGAAGGAAGAGATAGAAAGACAGCCACAGGCAGATCTGGAGAGACGTGGTCAAAACCACAAAGACACCAAAAGAGAAACAGAGACAAACACAGGCACTAACGGGACTGTCAGAGTTACCATGCCTTACAGCTAAATGGGAGAGACGTACAGAATGAGAAACAGAGACAAACACAGGCACTAACGGGACTGTCAGAGTTACCATGCCTTACAGCTAAATGGGAGAGACTACAGAATGACTACCACAGTCTCTGTACCCATTTGAGAGATAAGGAAAGGCTTCCGCTCTTGGGGCCCCCTAGGCCATGGGCCCTGCTGTGAACACCCTCCTGCCTCTTACAGGACCCTGACACTCTGGACTTGGAGATGCTGGCTCCCTACATCTCCATGGATGATGACTTCCAGCTCAACTCCAGTGAGCAATTGCCCAAAGTCCACCGCAGACCTCCTAAGGTGGCCCGCAGGCCCCGTGCTCGGAGCTTCCATGGCCTGTCGCCCCCCATCCCTGAGCCTTCCCTGCTGCCCCGCTGGGGGAGTGATCCACGACTGAACTGTTCCAGCCCTTCCAGGGGGGATCCCCCCACAGCCTCCCTGATGCCTGGAACTCGGAAGAGGTGAGCCACAGCGAGAGAGGGGCATAACACAGGCATATAGAATGTCCCTGATCCTCTCATGCGTCGGCCCGTCCCTCAGCATGCTTCCTGTCTCCATCTCTCCAGCCAGGCCCCCCATGTGCCCCCTACTGGACCACCTTTTACTGTTCTCACCATTTATCCAAATCCCATAGCAGCTAGGATCAGTCATTATGACACATTTGCATATGACTTAGTGACAGTTTTTGTTACAATGAGAAGAAACTGGGGCTGGAAATACAACTCCACAGTAGAGAACTTGCCTAGAATCCACCAAGTGCCTGCCTAGAATCCCCCAGTGAGGGGCTGGGGGTGTGGCTCAGTGGTAGAGCCCCTGCCTAGAATCCCCAATGAGAGTTTGGGGGTGTGATTCAATGGTAGAGTGCTTTTCTAGAATCCACCAGTTAAGAGACATTCAGTCACATGTTTTAGGTCACATAGCTCAGCCCCTAACTAGGGAACTCTAGCTAGGTGCTCAACTACTGAGCCATACCCTAGCCCCCTCACTGACGAGTTCTAAGTGGATTCTCCAGTGCTAAGCTATATTGCCATTGTGAGGAGGTGGATGAATGGGTAAATAGAGAGATGGGGAAAAATTAGTGGTGGGTAGGTGGGTAGGTAAATGGATGAATGGATAAATGGGTAGATAAAAAAAATCAATAGATGAGTGGATGGTGGCTGGAAGGTGAATGGGCGGTAAGATGGATGAATAGGTAGATAGATAAAAGGATAAATGGAAAGCTCAGTGGATGGATGGATGGATGGATGGATGGATGGATGGATGGATGGGATGGATAGATCTTTAAAGGGTAATCAATAGATGGATGGAACTATGGAAGGATCACCTATGCATGGATAGGAGGAGCATGATAGATGAATGAGTGAATGAATGAATATATATATGAATGAATGAATGAATGCTATATTAATGAATGGATGGGTATATTCATGAATGAATGAATGAATGAGTAGACAGATGGGTGAGTGGATACGTGAATAGCGTGAGTGAGTAGGTGGGAGAAAGAATGAGTGAGTAGGGTAAATGGACAAATGGATAGACAGGAGTCAGGGGAGAAGACAGATGAAGGTTCATTGTGTGGAAACTAGTAGGTCACAGTGCATATGAATGAGAGGATGCTCTGTGGGTGGATGAATACCCTGGTAGGCATGTATGTAAGCATTGTGTGGGAAGGGCATCAGTTTCCACACCAGTACCCACATTTGCCCAGGCTTCCTGTATTTTGAGAATCTTCCTGTGTCTCTACAGGGCCTTGGCCCAGAGCTCAGAGGACAAGGGGTTGGAGCTGCTGGAAACGAAGCCTCCCAAGCGGTCCCCAAGACTAGAACCTGGGAGCTTCCTGCTGCCTCCGCTCAGCCTGGTAGGTTTAGAGACTCGGGTTGTGGGGGGGNGGGGGGGCTGTTCACCAATCATCTGAACCTAGCAGATGTAAAACCTCCAGTTTTATAGGCGGAAAAACCAAAGAGGGGCGGGGCTGACTGAAGCTCAGCTGGATGATTAATGGTCCAGCTGCAGATAGGACCTTGATCCTCTCGGTCTGCAGATATATAGCTCGTGCCAAAAGGAGACATGAAGTAACTCAAGAATAGTGAGGCAGGGCCGGGCGCACACCTTTAATCCCAGCACTTGGGAGGCAGAGGCAGAGGCAGGCGGATTTCTGAGTTCAAGGCCAGCCTGGTCTACAAAGTAAGTTCCAGGACAGCCAGGTCTATACAGAGAAACCCTGTCTCGAAAAAAAAAAGAAAAGAAAAGAATAGTGAGGCAGTTTGTGGGGGAAAAAAAAATGGGGTCCTGCATCCGCTCAGGGTCAGGGCCACTGGGCAAGGCAGACTCGGGGATGGTTGACTGGCACTGACCCCACGGAACCGCTGGGCAGGCATTGGACTGTGAGAAGCCGCAGAATCCTGTTCCAGTGGTGAGGAAAAGGCATAGGCTAAGTTCCCCGAGGAACTGCTGGAGTCAGGCTCCGACTCTCGGTCACCAGAGACCACCAGGCACTGTGGAAAAGCCTGTTCTGGGGTTCCTGGGCCGCATGGATGACAGGGACAACAGGTTCTTGCTCTCGGACATCCCAGATGCATGGAAGACCTGAGAACAAAGTGAGGACCCTCAGGCGGAGTCTGGCCCCCGGGACAGGGGTGGGGGGAGAGACAAAGGGAAAAAGATAGAAGATCTCTGGCAGGTTACCACAGGGATGAGAGAGTCTGGCTAGCTCAGGTGGCTTGCTCGGACAGCTTGGGTTGATGGCGGCCATAGTTAGAGCACAGGGAGGCTTCCTAGCGGGAGGTTAGACGTGCAGCTCATTAGAGGGAAACCTGCTTCATTGCTCCAGCATGGCGGATCCTGATGAGAAGAGGCAGTCCATGATTTTAAGGCGTTTATTGTAGAAAGGCAGAGCAAGGGGAGAGTAGAGAAGCAGAGGGCAGACATGGCCGGTGGAGAGAGGGAGGAAGGGAGGGAAGAGGCAAGAGTAAGAGCAAGAGAGCGAGGAGGGGGCAAGTATCTCCTTTTATGTGGACTCGGGCTATCTGACTGTTGCCAGGGAACTGTGGGGGTGGAATCCAGACAGCCTACATGACTGATGGCCACAGAATTATGGAGCTGGGGCCTCATGTCAGGAGCCAAGTGTCTGGGAACATGGCAAACAGGCCTTCCGTCCCTTGCAGATTGATCTGCTGGGTCTCCAGCGTTTAAACCTAGCTCGACCAGAAAACGGGCTGCCTTTCAGGATTCCACCGCGGTTCATTGGACGAGAAGGAATCTTCTCTCTCTCCGTGGTCCTCCAGACCAGCCTCAGCTCTGTAGTGTTTAAAGAATAAATACTGGAGCCAAGTGTGGGAGCATGGCCAAAAGCCCAGCCGTAAGGAGACTAAGGCAGGAGGATGGCCAGGTGGAGGTCAGCCTGAACGACATAGTGAGACCCTGTCTCTAAAGACAAAGTGAGGAAAAAGATCTATTGTGCACAACCGCAAAAGCTGGTTTATTTCCTAAAGCCACCCCGGGTTGGATGACTTCTGTAATCCCTCTGTCCACTGCTTCCCTATCTCCTACAGGGCTTCTCTGCTCCACAGTCTGCAAGAACTGTTTGAATATGAAGGGTGTGACTAATAATATCAATAGCTCACATTTACCACTGCACTGAAGTACAAGAGTAACTTATTTAATCCTCCTGAGTATACTTTCATAGTATTTAATAATAGTAAACGTCATTGTGGTGAGACAGTTACACAGAAGGGAAAGAGCATGATCAATCAGTCTACACAGCACACTTAGATGGAACGCTGAGAAGAATTTAACAGGACTGTTGTGGGTGTGAGTGCGGTGCCGTAGCAGCCAGCACTGGTCCTAGCCATTACGGTCTAACACCTTCCAGCGTGGGGCACAGTCAACTCGAAGCAGTCGGACGGCTGCCTTCCCCTTCCCTCCGGCTAGGGTCTGCACAGCACTGGGGTCAGCCTGCTGGGGCACAGAGGCAGGGAAAGGAGGAAGGACCACCCAGAGGATGTCCAGAATAGTGACTTTTCCCAAAGTCTCTCAAATGACTAGTACTTACCAGGACCCAATTAACCACTGTGCCATACTGCCTTGTCAGATATGATGATGATGATGATGATGATGATGATGATGATGATGATGATGATGATGATGATGGTGTTGAAATGCTGATTGCTGATAGAGCTAATAGGATGATGATGCTAATGGCTGTTTGAGGCTGTTGACAGTCATGGTACTGATAATGGCATTAATGGTGATGATGACAGCTCTTGTCTCCCTGACTCCCCAGAGTTTCCTTCTGCAAGGTCGACAACTCCCAGGGAACCAGCAGGATCCCAGAGCCCGACTCGTGCATTCTCATGAGCCCTTGGGTGAGTCATAAAGTCTAGCTCTGCAGAAACATCAGGCCTCTTCCGCCCTGGATGGTCCCATAAGTAACTGAAAGGAGTGGGAGCGCCTTAGGGGAGGATGAGGGAGGGTATCTTAGGGTTGTTTTTCTCTGTGATGAAAAGCCATGACCACTTCCACATCATAGGTCATCACTGAGGGAAGTCAGGACAGGAACTCAAGCAGGGCAGGAACCTAGAGGCAGGAGCTGATGCAGAAGCCATGGAGGGGTGACGCTTACTGGCTTACACCCCCTCACATGCTCAGCCTACTATTTTGTTGTTGTTGTTGTTGTTGTTTTTGTTTTTTTGGTTTTTTTCGAAACAGGGTTTCTCTGTCCTGGAACTCACTTTGTAGACCAGGCTGGCCTCGAACTCAGAAATCCGCCTGCCTCTGCCTCCCAAGTGCTGGGATTAAAGGTGTGTGCCACTACTGCCCTGCTTTCAGCCTACTTTCTTATACAACCCAGAACCTCTAGCCCAGGGATAGCACCACCCACCATGGGCTGGGCCCTCCCCCATCAATCACTAATTAAGACAATGCCCTACTGGAGGGCCGCTTGTGAAGCCACGGCTCCTCTAGCTGCCAGTGGGGCTATGGCTGAAGCTCTTCCCTGGGGAACCTGTTTGGAGACATGAGCTATGGAGCTGCTGCATGGGCAGAATTCACCCAAGAATCTGTCATGTAGTAAGTGTTCAAGAAACACCTCCTCTTGTGGCAGCAGGGTGGGGCAGGGCTGACTCTGCAGCCTTTCCGCCTGTTTGCCTTTTTATGGAGATTTTCCCTGCAGCTACCAAAAGCTTTGGCTTCTCTTGGAGCCTCAGGTGGGTCCTGGGGATCGAACCCAGTGGTCTGTTCTTGCCTTCCAATCTATCTATGGTTCCTAGGGATGGAACTCAGATTGTCAAGGTTTGCAGCAAACACCTGAACCCACTGAGCCATCTTGCCAGCCTGCCTCCCTGCTGTAGATGCACATACGTACGTATATGGGTGCTAATTCTCTCCTGATTCACCTCCCCTTTCTCTGCAGGCCTAGCTCCCTCGCTGCTCTCTCTCTGCCAGCGTGAGGAAACTGCCCAGCCCAGGAACCGCTTCCCGCCAGCAGCAGGCTTGGCCCAGACCCACTGAGTCAACCTTCTGCTCACCTCTCTTCTTTTATCCCAGAAAGGACTCAGCCACACTCCACACCAGCAGCCTACACCCAGGATGGGGCCTCTCTCCTCTGAGTGCGCCCCCCCCCCCAGCCAGCCACAGTCCTACCTCAGCTCCCCAACCTTCTGCTGCCCCCAGTCAGGGGCTTCTTGGGTATTCTCAGCTCAGTGACCTCTGGGAAGGGTGTGCGACCCTCCCCACCTCCTCTCAGGACTTCCTTTGGGGTTCTCCACATTTCTCCATACCTCACTACCCCTTTTCCTGACTCTCTTTGCTTTATTTGGGAGAATGAGGGGTTGGGAGAATCGGAGCTCCATCTCTGATCCTGGCCCCATGGAGCTTAGACAGCTGCAATCACACTTTGTTGTTGTCGTTGTTGTTTGTTTTTTTTGTTTGTTTCCCCCCAGTTCCTCTTCTGTCAGCTTTACTTTGTCCTTTTCACAGTAGGGCATTCAGTCACTCTGCACTGCACAGATCCACAGCAATTGCGAGACTCTGGTCTTCCCCGTCTTCCATGGCAAATGTGGGAAGTCTCTGGGTCAGATCTCACCTCACACGACTTATGGAGTCTCAGCCTTCCAAGCTGCCCCTCAGCTCTGCTTGCCTTCTCTGCTCCTGACTTCATGCTGGCCCCAGGGGCTGCCTAAATCATGACGTCATTTGTGACCTTCCTGTGTTAGGGGGAGCCAGCGACTTCCTCCACTCCACAGTCCCATAATCTCTCGATCTTGAATACTTGACTCCCATCTTTACTGTTTGTAGACTGTAATGTCTAGCCTTCCTGTAGACTATGCGACGTCTAGCCTTCCCTGGACTTCCCATCTTGTAGACTATGCGACGTCTAGCCTTCCCTGGACTTCCCGTCTTGTGGACTGTGTGACGTCTAGCCTTCCCTGGACCTAGGCTATTCCACTTTCTCTCTTCCTTGGACCTAGACCATGCAGCTCCGGGTCTTTGTTCGTTCTAGATCGAAAACCCTTGGGCCTTCTCTGGTTCTAGAGATCTCTGGGTTCTCTGATTCTAGACTTTTGACTTCTTGGTTCTAAAACATACAATCCATGGCTTTTCCCTGGCTCTCTGACTCCATATTTCTCATCTTTTTTGTTTGTTTGTTTCTAGAGTGTGAAACCTGTGAGCTTCATTGGCTCTAGACTGTACCACCAGTGGTCTCCTCTAGTTTGAGACTCACTGTGGCCTCTGGCCTCCATGGTTCTAGACTGTGTTATTCCTGCCTTCTTTGGTTCTACACTGTTCAATCTCTGACATTCTCTGGTTCTAGTCTGTACATTCTCCAGTCTTTTACCTGACTCTAGACTGCATGCCTTATGACCTGGCTATGGTTCAAGACCATGCCACTTCTCTGGCCTTTTCCCTGATTCCAGACTATAGGCCCTCTGGTTTTCTGTGGTTCTAGAACAGTGGTTCTCAACCTTCCTAATTCTGCAACCCTTTAAATACAGTTTCTCATGTCTACAACATGAGAAACTGACTATAAAATTATTTCATTGCTACTTCATAACTAATTTTGCCTCTGTTATGAATCATAATGATAATAAATATCTGATATGCAGGATATCTGATATATGATCCCCAAAGTGATCACAGCCCACAGATTGAAGCTGCTGTTCTAGACTTTACAGCCTATGAGCTTCTTTGGTTCTAGGTTATGCTGACTCTGATCTTCATTGGTTCTAAACTAAATGACCACTAGCCTTCTCTGGCATTCCCTGGTTCTACACTGCGCTATCATTGACTCCCCCCTGGTTCTAGACAGCATCATTTCCAACATGGTCTGCTACAGACCTCAATTTCTTCAAATGCCTCTACTTCCACATCTCATAGTCTTTAGTTCTTTCCAGTTGGGCAGGATCAACCACCAACAGTCCTCTGGCTCCAAGACTTGTTCTGTAATTCCCTCTGGTTCTAGGCCTCTTCTTAAAAATCCTCTGGTTCTCATGCCCTCTGCTTCCTGTCCCTGCCGACCATTGGTGTGTGTAGCAGGGAGGATTAAACCCCAGGCCTCGCACATGCTAGGCAAGCACTCTACCACTGAGCTTTCCCCAGTCCTGTCTTATGTCTTATTTTTGAGACAGGATCTTTATTGATTGCACAGACCAACCTTGAACTCAGGTCTGTTCAGGTAGGCCCTGAACTCATCCTGCCTCGGCCTCCCAAATAGCTGGGAATTACAGGCCTTTGAGACTGAGGCCAGCTAATCTTATAATTGACGAGTTCCTCTTGTTTCTGGATCCCCCAATTCCAGTCTTCCTAATCTGTAAGACATTTGGTTTCCAATCCAGACCTGATTTCTAGATCATTTTGGTTCCAAACCTCATGATGTCGATTTCATTGTTCTTCAGGTCTCTGTGCTTACCCCCAGTACAGAGGAATAGAGTGAGTTTTATGTCTTGAACTTGGATCTGGCCCTTCTAGAGCCACATACCACGTGCCCATTCTCTTGGGTTCTGGATTTCATTACCTTTCGTCATTACCAACGTTCTAGATTATGCAAACTCTAGACCCTGAAACTTCCAGGATCCTCTGTTCTCAGATGCTCTGGTGATCTGCCTACTACTGAGCTTCAACTATCAAGGTGGGCAGTGGTGGTGCACATCTTTGATCCCAGCACTTAGGAGGCAGAAGCAGGCAAATCTCTTAAGTTTGAGGCCAGCTGATCTGTAGAGCAAGTTCCAGGATGCCAGGGCTACATGGAGAAACCCTGTCTCAAAATTAACAAAACAGAACAAAACAAACAACAGATATCTTCTGGGGTTTGTTCCTGTTTTGAGACAGTGTCTCAAACTCATTGACCATAAAATTGCTATGTAGTCAAATGACTTTAAACCCGTGATACCCGCTTCACCCACCTCCCAAGTGCTGGGATTACAGACATGCCTCGTTTTATGTGGTGTTGGAGACTGAAGCCAGAGCCTCATGCATGCTAGGGAAGTACTCTACCAACTGAGCGACACCCAGCCTCTATAAATGTCTTCTGCGTCTAGACCTTATCCCATGAGTTCCTTTGGTTCTAGACCCCACAATTGCCAAGTCCTCTTTACTTCAGATCTTATGACTCGAAGTACCCTGAATCTAGAACACAGTTTGAAAATATCAGCTAATATCTTGCCTTATGTATTTCTCTAGTTCTAAACCTTAGAAGTCCAATCTTGATTCTAGATTTTTAAGATCCTAAAATCCCTGTGGACTCTAGAACTTGGTTTGGGGGCTTTTCTTTCTCCAGGGATGGGCTGGATGTCATGCAGTTCAGACTGGCCTCCAGCTCACTATGGAGCCAGAGATGACCTTGAACTTGTGACCCTCCAACCTCCACCTCTCAAATGCTGCGATTGCAGGTGTTCAGCAGCTTGCTCACTTTGTGTGGTGCCCGGAATGAACCCCAGCTTTGAGCGTGACAAGCAAGCACTCTACCAGCCAAGACACATCCCTGTCCTAAGCTTTGTCTAATTCTGTCCCTCTGAGTCCCTAGGGTTCTAGGCCTCATAGTTTCCAGTTGCCTCTGGCTTCTGGTCCTCCTTCCTCAGACTCTAGAATGCAGCCTTCAGATGTTTCTTGTAGAATCTAGAACTCACCATGCAGATGTCCTTGATCCAAGATCTCTCACCCCTTGACTCCCTGGGTTCAAACCTGATCCTTCTAGCTCTGTCTGGGCTTCCCAGCCCTCACTGAACTTGTCTCAGTTCTTAACCCTCAAGTCTTCTCCTCCCAGATGTTCTGCTCATGAAGTTCACGCTCAAGTCCCTCCTGTCTCATAGCCCTAAAAACTCTCTCCCCTAGAACCTCTTCCACACCCCACCCCAAGCTTCCAGGCATGCATTTAACCTTAACTCTACTCCAGGTATCTAGGGACCTGGGGCTCCTTCTCCTTTCTAGGGGCTCCATAATCCAGCCGCACACAGGCACACGCACAGTCCTATCTATATATCTTGGGGTGGGGAAAGAGGGCAGGACCCCTCTGCTGTGCATCTTCCTATCCCCCAGCTCCCCTTCTACGATGGTGCTCCTCTGGGTCTTCCACAGGAGAAGACTCCCATCTCTACCTTGTTCACCCTCTTTGGAAGGCACTGCTTAGTTTGTCTTGTCAAGAGGTGACTTGTTCAGGTGCTACAGGGGAAAGGGCCTGAATCCTCTCTCCCCTCATGGGTGTTGTGGGAAAAAATTGTCCTGGCTAGGAGGGAGGGAAGGACATGACCCAGAAACCCACAAATGTCTCCACATCCACCATAAAGACCTCGCCTTGGTAGGCACCAGAGAGACCGGTGTTGACTCATCTGTGGGGTTGCTTTGGAGGCTGTGGCTACTCTGTGTAGCTGGGAGTCCTTGTTTGCTTGGTTTTTGTTTGTTTGTTTGTTTTTCTGAAGAATGAGACAGAGCCTATTGTAAACCAGGCTAGCCTCAAACTCACTGTGTAGCCAAGGATGACTTTTAACTTTGATCAGCCTGCCTCCACCTCTTAAGTGCTGGCATAACAGGGGTGTGCCACTACCACTACATTTGGCTTTCATAATCCTTTCTGGTGCTGTGTCAGTGTGTGTGTGTGTCTCTCTCTGTGTATATGAGTCTCTGTGTCTGTTGATGTTGCTGATGTTGCTATTTTGTGTAAACATGTGGGTCTTTGTACTATACTTTTGTGGTGGGAAGATGTGTGATTCTTTCTACACATCGATGTTAGTTTCTGGATATTTTTCTGTGCTTTCTTGTGTGCAAACATTGTGATTTTCTTTTCATTTTTTTTGTTTTGTGTGCATGAGTTTGTGTGTGTGTGTGCATACTATATTTGTGCATATTAAAGGACAACTTGCAGGACTTGATTCTTGCATTTCACCATGAGGGTCCCAAGTATCAAACTCTGAAGTCTTCAGGCTTGGAGGCAGCATCTTTACTTGCTGACGCTTCTCAGTAGCTTGTCGAGTTTGGAGTCCGTTTGTTTGTTTAATGCAGGATCTGATATATCACAGCTGATCGTTAACTCGCTGTGTAGCCAAGAACTTCTACCCCCCTGGTCTCTATCTCCCGTGCTGGAATGACAGGCGTGCTTCACCACACCTGAACCCGGGAGCTTCTGCATGTGAGTCACTCTACTGACTGATCTACATCTCCAACCAGGACTGATCACGGTGCACTTTGATTTCTTTTTTAATGTCAGTGTGATGTTGTGATACTGCATATGTGTGTGGGACTGTTTAGCACAGTAATTCAGAGAGAGAGAGAGAGAGAGAGAGAGAGAGAGAGAGAGAGAGAGAGAGACTGCGTGGGAGATTGAGTCTGCAGATTCCGTGTGGGAGGGTGTATCTGTTGTTTCGTCTCCGTGAGTGTCACTCTTCTACCCCTCTCCCATGTCCCACACAGGAACCCAGGCAAAACCACTTTCAAGTTGTTGCACGTGCTGTGCCTTCTGTTTTAAATGTCTTTCCTGAGGATGTGCCTCGGTTTATAAAGAGACTGCCTAGCGGGCATGAAGGCCTGAATTCCATCCTCAGTACCACGTAAGACAGGGTTCAGTGGCACAGACCTACAAGGCCAGCACTTCTTATCTGAAGGTAGTTCAAAGTCATCCTCAGCTATACACTGAGTTTAAGGCCAGCAGAGACTATATAGGACCCTGTCAAAAAAAAAAAAAGCAAAGCCTAATACTTCAGATCTCAGGCCTAACACTCCTCCAAGAAGTCATTTTTGCCTCCTCCAGGTGGACAAGGTCTTTCTACGCCCCCTAAAAGGCCCCTCATTCCAGCTCTATTCACTTTGTTGAACTCAGGCTACCTGTGATGTACTCTACATGGAGAGTACTTCTGTTAAATCTCTCAGTTAAACACTAACTCATGAACTTTTGGTTAGGTTAGGTTTTTAGCCTGGAACAACTCAGGATAAATCTTCCTCCCCAGCCTCTCAAATGCTGGCACTGCCAGAGTGAGCCACCAAGCCAGGCTTCCCTTAAACCTCCTCCGCATGCATAGGCAGGCACTATTACCATCTCCTCCTTGCAAAGGAAATAATAGTATGGTGGCTTGCCCAAGGTCACGTAGCTTCAGGAACAATCGGAGCTGGGTTCAAATTTATTAGAGCAGATACTGCCTCAAAAAAAAAAAAAAAAAAAAGGGCTGGTGAGATGGCTCAGCAGGTAAGAGCACCCGACTGTTCTTCCAAAGGTCCTGAGTTCAAATCCCAGCAACCACATGGTGGCTCACAACCATCCGTGACAAGATCTGGCACCCTCTTCTGGTGTGTCTAAAGATAGCTACAGTGTACTTACATATAATAAATAAATAAATCTTAAAAAAAAAAAATCAAAAGAAAACTCACTTCCTACATGATCCCACTGACACTGGCAGGTATAGTCAAATAAGGACTGTGCCTAGAAATTAGAATCAGATTCTGACTTTCAGTCAGACTTCTCAGGAATATGTTGATTCCCATGGACACATGTAAAATGAACATGTATACCAACATCTGTTTTCCAGAGTGATTGTTTGTTGTGGTCAGGGGTGGAGGTGGGGGTGAGGCTGATACAGGGCCTTAAAGCACTTAGTGTTAGTGTCTAGACTGAGGACTTAAAGACTCTACAATAGGAAGATTACACAGTGGGGTCTGAAGATGTTCCTGGAGGCTAGACTAGCCATGGCTTCTCAGAAAGAGTTTGGGTTTTCTCCTGAGGGAGCTGGGGAGCCATGGAAGGCTGGGGCGGGTGCCAGTTTTACAGTGTTCTAGCAAGATGCCTCTAACTGCCATATGGAAGGTAAACTGGGGGAGGGAGGATGAAGGCAAGCATCAGAGGCTGAAGCTGCGATCCAGGCACAGGAAATGCAAGCAGCGACAGGAGTGTGATTTAAAAAGATCCCCTGGTGTGGTGTTTATGTTCAGAAATCCCGTCTGGCCTCGAACCTAAGATCCTGATGCTATTGCCTCCACCTATCAAGCCTTCAGGTTACTGAGGTGCAGCTTTCAGTCTGATTTATATGGTGCTGGGGATGGAACTCAAGCCTGGAGCATGCTAGACAAGTACTCTACCAACTGAGCTATATCCATGACCCTTTAAAAGATTTTTCTGGGACTTAACAGGATGATGCAAAGCTTTAATCCCAACGCTTGGGAGGTACAGGCAGCTGGGTCTCTGAATTCAAGGTCAGCCTGGTTTATATAGCAAGTTCCAGGCTAGCCGGGGCTGCATAATGAAACCCTATCTCGAAAATAAATAAATAAATAAATAAATAATAAATAAATAAATAAATAAAGATGCTGTTGGACTCGGAACAAACACGGTACAACGTGAGACTCGCTCAAGACTTGAAGATCGGGATGCCCTGTGTAGAATTCAAAAAGAGCCTTGACTTGCAACGTTCAAGTTTTATTTTGTTTGCTTGAGAAACTACCCATTTTCCAGAAGGGTCACTGGAGAGACAAGAGAGAAACTAGTTCAAGGTCACACGAGTAATTGGCAGCGCTCAGCTCCAGAGCAAACTCCGGGTTGGGTAGGGTGCTGCCTTGAAAGCTGCCCCACCCGCCGGAGGCATCGCAACCCAATCACCAACCCTAAAGGAAGCCGGGATCTCCAAGAAACTTTTGCAGCCTCGCAACTTTTAGGAGTAGGCGCCCTCCGGGCCTGCCCCCACCCTCAAGGCCCCTTCTCTCCTTTCTGATTGGCTACTTCTACAAGTACCGTCAGGATACCCTCTGGTCACCTTGTCCCCGGGGCGCTCTGGGGGGGGTTGCTGGGGGGGACGCCGCGCAGGCGCGTCAGGAGTGCCTTTGGGGCCCGCGCTTTACGACACTTGTGCGGCAGCGGCGGCGGTCACTCGGCACTCCTTCGCGACGGTTCGGCCTGGTGCCGCGAGCGGCTGTTGCCAGGGTGGGGGTCGCTTTGCGGCATGGCGATGGCGGAGGGCGAGCGGACTGAGTGTGCTGAGCCCCCCCGGGACGAACCCCCGGCCGATGGCGCTCTGAAGCGGGCAGAGGAGCTCAAGACGCAGGCCAACGACTACTTCAAAGGTGCGTCCGGCCCCGACGGGGTGAGGGAGGGTGGACAGCGGCCCAGGCTGTGGGGGTGCCAGGCCCGGCGGGGAACCATGGCAACGCGGAGCGGCAGCCTGGGCGCCGGGCAGGCACTACAGAGTAGCCCGGCGCGAGGAGGAGGCTCGGGATGGACGACAGACGGGGGAGAGCTGCTGAGAAGTGGATACCAAGCAGAAGCCACTCACTTGGGGAGACTGAGGCAGGCGCTGCTAAACGATAGGGGACAAGCAGGGGGCCGACATGTGAGTGCTACAAATGTGAGACCTGGACAGAGGCGCTAAATGGTGGTCAGACCTGGAGAGGGCGCTACCAAATAGTGACATGTGTTTAGGGCAGTGATGGCGCTGCCGAGTGGGGAGGCCTGGGGTGAGCATGACCAACTGAGGAGAGAAGACCCAAGAGAGAAGGGTATTATGGGGATGGAGGTAGATGATTATATTGGAAGGCGATTTGGGGTGATCCAAGGAAAGGAGTAGGGTGGAGAAGTGGAGCAGGAACGAATAGGGTGATCTTGGGCTAAGAGTGCCATGTGGGAGGACATGTCTCCGTTCATTCATTCTTTCAGTACACTTGCATTAAATAAGTGTCATGTGCCACGGTCTGTGCTTGACTCTGAGGCAGCAGCGATGAATGCAACACATGACTCGGATTTAAGCAGAACCAATCGTTGCTAACTTGCGACGATCACTTTGGGTCAAGGTGACAACATAGGAAATACAGCTTAGAGTCTGCTTTAGATGGTGAGGTCGGGAGGGCCTGGAGAAAGGGGCTTTTTAAGGAGAATTGGGAAGGAGTTTTACACGTGGGTCCGACCATTGATATTGTGTAAAGACCCTGGGGTGGAGAATGAATGAAAACAGACTGGCTTAGCTGGAGCTTGAGCAAACTGGGGGTATGAGAGGAAAACTGATACAAGATAAGATTAAGATAAGGGGCCAGAGCATGCAAAATCTGTGAATTCGGTCACAAAGATGAGTTTTGGGTTTCCTTGGCTGTCTGAAAAAGGACATTGAGTGGTAGCTGGGACCAGACTGGACTGGAGAAAATTGAGTGTAACCAGCCTCTGGTTGGAGGTGCCCTGGGAATGGGTGAAGAGAGTGGGCTCTAGAGAGAACCCAGAATGGAGTTTTTCATGTTTACAGCAGAAAAGGGGCTGCTGAGAAGTGACTGGGGTGGGAGAGAAACCAGGAAAGGTGCCACAGGCTAAGAACAAGGTACTTCTGGAAAGAAAGCTACGTGCCTGGTCGCCTAGCCCCAGGCATTGTCCATCAGAGCTCCCAGATGAACACGGTTATGTTAACAGAGCAGTTGTAGATGATAAAGAGGCTGCCAGCCCTGAAGACCCTGGCTGGCGAATGCAAGTGAGGAATTGCAGACCAGCAGGCAGGCTCAAGTGTCTCGGTTCAGAAGGGGAATGGAGAATTGGGGGCAGGTGGCAAGAGTGAGTAGGTGGGGGTCCTAGGAATGCTTTTTCAGCTTTGGCTCAAAAGAGAAACAGACCCAACTGTAACAGATCTGGAGGAGGTGGGGGAGGGTGAGAAGGATTTAGAGTCCTCGGGGAAAGGTGGGCCCCCCATGGGGATAAGCCCAGACAAGGTGCTTGCCTGTCATCCCAGCTCTCTGGGGGTGGAGGCAGGAGGATTGTGAAGACGTATCAAGGAGAGAGCCGAGGCCAGAGTTAGAGCCTTAAGGGCTGAGTGGGTTTCCCGAGTCGTCCTAACGGGGTCTTGGAGCTGTGGAGGGGCTTTGGGAGAGTGGTCCAGTTACTTTGGGTACAGGCACTGCTCCTCCCCGCTGTTCAGACACTGGAGAGAGGAGACTGGGAGGGAAGACAGGTGAGGGGGTGGAGCCTTTGACCAGGCTAGTGGGAGGAACTGGAGCTGGCTGCCTGGAGAGGGGGAGTGGGGCAGGGGTGGAGGCAGTTAGAAGGGTTAGGATGCAGCTACAGACAGAAGGTTACGGCAGGCGGTGGGAGGGGACTTGAACTGTCGGCTGAGGCCCGGGAGATCTAAAGCTGGTCCAGATTCATGCCTTCTAAAGGACGGGGGCAGGAAGCTGTGAAGCCAAGATACAGGCTAGGGCAGAATAGGACTCTGCAGGGGAGGGCAGAGCTTAGGGCGGGGTGGGGCTGCTAGAAGGGAGGGAAGTTAATGGGTGTGAGAGATCCTATCAGGACGGTAAGCCTGGCTTGGAAGGTTGGAAGCCTCCAGCAGCAGGTGACCAGGCCCAGCTGTGTATTGGTTGGAAGTCACGACGGGCTTTCCTTGGGTCCTGAAAAGATCATCCAGGCACTGGGCTACTGTTGCTGAGGACAGGTAGGGGAAGGAGTTAGCCATCGGAAGGACCCTTCACCCTCACCCCCGCCTCCCAGGTCCTGAGGGTCGGGCTCTCAGGAACCTAGGGCTGGGCAAGCAGCCAGAGGGGCCTGGCCTGGCGCTGACTTGAAGGAGCACCCTTCCTGATCCAGGCCTCCCGCTGCTGTGGGCAGGCAGTGGCAAGCACAGAACCCCAGGCGCAGACTATAAGTAAGGGTACCAATAAAAGAATAATTGCAGCTAGCTTTCATTAAACCTGTGGTGGCCAGGCACTCCTGAGCTGAACCCTGCCTGGGGCAGTGGGGGTGGCAGGGAGCAGCCACGTTGGTTTATAGAGGAAGCCACCTCAGAGTGAAACTTGTTGCCCAGGGTCAGAGTGTGTGAGCAGAAGGCGGATATCCCCTTCCTCCCCACGTGCTCAGCGCAGGGCTCTCCCTGTTAGACTAATCTGGTCTCAGCGGGGAGAAAGGGGACCCTGTGGAGGAAAGGGGATCTCAGGGACTCAGAAGACCCCCACTTTTATATTTTGAGCAGATAAACCAAGCAGCAGACCAGGCCAAGGTGTTCCACATGGGAGNGGTTTATTATGCAGGAATGGGCGGCAGAGAAGCGGGTAGAAGGGTAGAGGGGGAGAGGGAGGGAGAGAGAGAGTTGTTGGCTTTCTCTTTTATACAGAAAGTGATGTCACACCAGTGAGGGCGGGAACTGAGGTTGTGGGATTGAAGGTCGTTTGTCCTGGCCACGCAGGTCAAGGGTCACATGGTTAGGCGGGGCTTGTAGTATCCTGGTGCTAACACCCACCCTCAAACTTAGAGGGTTCCTCTTAAGCTCAACCCCACTGTAAGGGTTCTGGGGACAGAGCCTGGTGCCCAGCTCAGCCCCTTCACAGGAAGCAAGCCTCTGCTCTTTCCCCTCCCTGAGGAACAAGGCTGTGCTCACCAAGGGGCTTCGTGGTCTGAGAGTTGAGGGTGAAGAATACTGCATTATGATTCGGGGGTCTCCTTTGTGAGCACAGATACACAGTTGAACCCCACTACCTAGAGGGTGAGCGATACCACTGCAGCTGAAGGATGGCACCAGGCTGGAATGCGAGAGCCGGTCAGCGCCTTCATGGTGGAGGCCTCCTCTTCCCTCCTCTGTTTGGTGTGGGTGAAGCTGAGCCCGGCCTGGTTCTCAGGTGCAGCCTGAGAGGGCCTGAGGCTCTCCACCTGCACTTACGTGCCTGCCGCATGCCCTTGTCCCCTTAATGAAGTCTCACTGCACTGGTTGGAGTTCTAACCAGCAACCTCTGGAGCCCGGCTTCAGAGGTTCACTGCCTGCTAGTCTTTCTGCCTTGGTGGCTTCTGGGAGTTCTAGGTCCTGCCATCTTAAGGTTCACAGGCCTGGGAGACCACCAGAGCAGCAGAGCTAGGACAGGGAAGCTGGGGACAGGGGATCAACTAGGGCTTCCTGAGTGGGGACATTTCTACCTTATGGAAGTCCAGGAAGGATTGCTGAGCTGCACCCCTAGGACCAGCTGTTCCACCTCTGGTCTCAGTGTCTACACTTCCCCATTCCTTTATTCTTCCTTCCTCTATCCTCCCTTGGCCACTTCCTTCCTTCCTAATTATGAAGCCTATCACTTCAAGCTCACATTTCTACCCCAGGGCTTGACTCAGGCCCCTGGTCTGTCTGAGCCTGGAGCACTTGTCACTGTTATCTGGGGTCAGATATCACTCCTGGAAAGACCAGCAGTCCCTGGAGGGCAGGGCTGTGTACTCCCCAGACCAGGCAGGAGCTTGGAGAAGGGAGACAGGCACCGTCCTTGGGAAGTGAGTGGGTTCAGCAAGCAGGACACAAAGGTCACTGCAAGTGCTCTACAGAGCAGGGAAGTGGGGTCAGGGCAGGAACCTGAGTGATAGGGTGTTTTAAGTCCTTCAAGTATACCCAGCCTAAAAGAAGCAGAGCCAGGTTCCTTCCCCAGTATCTCAGCCTGCACTGTGCCAGCTTCCTACCAAGACACACAGTGGTGGGAGTGAAGAGGTTGGGAATGGAGGCACTGCCTCTTCTGCCTGCCTAGGAACCCCACCTGCTACTGGACATGTGACATCAACCATAGGTCTCTGAACTTGAACACCACTCCCCAACCCCCACCTGGAGTTGAGGTAATAAGGCTTTCTCCCTCAGGTCGCTGGAAGACACATATGATCTAGGGTGCTGTGTGGCCCTGGCACTTGGTCCTCCAGCCTGGGCAGGTCTCAGGCAGCTCAGACCTTGGTTTTGTTTGTTTAATGAATCCTCCTTGGGAGGAGGGGTCAGACCTACCTCTGCCGGTACAGACTGAGATCTGACCTTGAACTAGCCCTCTGGCTTGTGTCAGGTGAGTACCAGATGGTACTATGTTGAGGAGACAGGAGGATCCCACAGGTTGATGGAGAACTCAGGGCCCAGCTGTGGCATGGTTCATATAAAGCCTGACCTTTTGCCCTTGGCTGGGAGTTACCTTTGCCCCCTCCACCCTTAGAGCCCCAATGTCTAGGCCTACTCTAGTATCCTGCTCTCCTACACCAGCAGGTCTTGGTCCTCTGAAGTTGCTGTACCTCTTCCTTGTAGCCCAAAGAGCTTTCTCCCTTTATCCTCTCGGTCTTCCCTGCTCTGGACTGGTCTGCCTTCCCTGAACATCTGGACAGCCACAGACTCAGGCAGTCTCATCTTGCCTGGCTCAGATCACAGCCCTAGCTCTCCCTGGCTCATCCCTCTGATCACGGGGAGTCTTGGGGACTGCCTGAGCCTTGCTGGACTGGGCTGTAGAATTGATTCAGGTGCTGGAGACTGTGGTCTGAGCCATAAGGCCTGGGCTGTGGTCAGACATCTGGGACAGGTTTCCATGCTGAATCCCAGTCTCCCCATCTGTGAGAAGGACCCCAGCCTAGGGTGGATTCCTGCCTGCAGCAGTAGAGCTTCATGCCTCTTCTCCTCCTCCACAGCCAAGGACTACGAGAACGCGATCAAGTTCTACAGTCAGGCCATCGAGTTGAACCCCAGCAATGCCATCTACTATGGCAACCGCAGCCTGGCCTACCTACGCACTGAGTGCTATGGCTATGCACTGGGCGATGCCACACGGGCCATCGAGCTTGACAAGAAGTACATCAAAGGCTACTACCGCCGGGCGGCCAGCAACATGGCACTGGGCAAGTTCCGGGCTGCCCTGCGTGACTACGAGACGGTGAGCCGGGCCTTGGGCATGGGCCAGCTCCCGCCACCCTAGCCAGGTGGATGTGGAGGGATGCACCAGAGGTGGGGAGAAGCCATTCTGTGTCTCCTCTATACAAGGGCCCGTCCAAGTAATGGCCATGAGGCCTCTAGCCAGTTCCTGTTCTGCATCTTGACTATCATGTGCTCTGTGACCCTGGGCAAGTCACCTGGCCTCTCTGCCTTCCTGTGTCCCTCTGAATGTTGAGAACTGGCCCAGCCTCAGTGATTGTAGGAGTTTCTGCTGTGTGCATGCTTAGAGCAGCACGGGCACGTAGTCTGTGGTCAATAATAGCTCAGCCTTGTGACTGCTTTGGCTGTTATTAGTGATGGTGATTAGTAACTATAGCAGTTATTAGCAGAGACTGTACAGACCATTGACAGCTTGAGATTCTGGAGCAGGTGGGAGTCCCATGTCACTGAGCAGGCAAGAAAATGACTGTAGGTGCAGAGTAGTGCTTCCAAGAATATAGAGCAGGGCAATACATTGTAGAGGGGCAGCCTCCAGGGGCATGCTCCCCTGTGGAGGTGAGAAAGGGGACCAGAGGACAGTTCTTCATCCCCCACTATCTACAGGTGATGTACTGTGACAGCCTTGATGACTACTAGTAGGAACTACCAGAACATCCACTTGGGACAGGCGTGCTCTGTGCCCCCTCACAGAGACTGGCTGGCTGAGTCACAGTGGCCACCCAGAGAGAGGGAGGAGATTGCCCTGGCATACAGAGGAGGAGGCTGAGGCTCCAGTTGATGCGCGTCAGTGCTGGCATTGGAGCCAGTGTAGTCTTCTCCAGACAGTTAGCTGTCTGCTCAGGGGGCTCCAAGTACAGAATGTGTAGCCACCTGCGGCCACACTAACTGGGTTCCTGAGTGGGAGGCCGGAGCCGTGTGGGAGAAAACAGTGAGAGAAATGATGGAGGCCAAGACATACTTTTTCTGACCAAGGCCCCCAAATTTACTAAGAGTCTGAGCTTATATAGGGGGGGAGGCCCATCCCCTACAGATCTATTCTTGAAGCCCGATGCCAGCCTGTGTACTGTCTGCCGGATGCTGTCTCCGGATTATCTCAAGGGCCTCAGCAGGTAGCAGTGTCTTGGAGAAGAGCAGCGGCAGGTGAGGTCAGAAGGCTCCACCACAGGTGGTCTCATTCTCAGTGGCAGCGAGGTCAAAGCCAGACTACTCAAGGCTAGGGGAGGCTACAAGAATGGATCACTGCTTTCTTTGCTGTACGTAGCCCTTTCTGTCGTGTGCACAGGGCCCCAAGAGAGCTGAGGAGCCATGTCTGCAGCAGGAGAGAGCTGGTCGCTCAGCCTGGCCTAGGAGCAAACCAAATGAAGGCTTAGCAGAGGGCGGAAGTGGGGAGAGACAAGGAACTGACTGACAGAAGGCGGGCAGGGGCAGCAGAGCCTGTTCCCTGCCCTTGTCCTATAATGTCCTAATCTGGAATATGGTGGTGAGCAGTGGCCCCCTCCCGGGCAGCTGTGGCTCTGGTGTAGCTGCCACTCTGGGCTGAGAGAAACACCTTCTCTTTGGGTGAAGCGAAGATAGGTTCTTTTTAAAGCGCTCCTGAGGTCGGCGTCTTAACTGCATTCTCTCTGAGGCTGGGAGATGGTGGACACGCTGCATCTGAGCTAGACTCCAGTCTTTGTGGGTCAATGGTGGATGAGAAAAGTCCAGAGCCCTTTGCAGAATCTGCTTGAGGTTGAGCCACACCTAGTCCCTAAATTTTCAGCCCTGTGAAGGCCCAGCGCAAGCCTGGGTTCTCTAAGCCTGGGGCTTATTGCAGCTCCCAGCTCAAGATGTTCTCCTGGAAGATGTTGGAGTTCATGGAGGACATGCTCAGGCCCTGTCCTCTGGGTCAGAAACTATGTGTGGCCTTGGCTAGAGCAAATGAGCCCATGACTCCGCCTCCTGTCTGTTTCAGCCTCGGTTTCCTCATCTATATGTACATGGGCTCAACACTGCTGCGAGCATTGTGCATGTGTGAATGTATCTCCTGTATAGAAAGGAGACCCCTCCTGCAAGATCACTCTGGAGGAAGCCCACTCCATAGCTGAGCTGTGTGTGAGCAGTACTCTATCTTCAGCAGGAGGAAAGACAGCTTAAAACAGCACCATGTGTACCATGTGTGCGTGCATGAGCATAGATGCTGTCCACTGCCACCAGCATATCTCTTCCTGGGGGTGAGAGTCAGTTGTACAGCCACCGGCTCCAAGTTCTGGATGTCTAGGTTAGTGGCCAGCTCAGCTCAGACCTGGGTATCTGTGTGTCTTCAGACACCTCAGGCCTCTCTTGCAAAAAACGGAACACTTAGGCCTACCTTGAAGTGTCATTGTGAGGGTTGAGTGAGTGGGTGCATTTGGAGAGGGCCTGCCTTTCACTCTGCATCAGCCATGGCCTCCGGATTTCCAGGTCATGGTGAAGTGGGCTTCTGGCCCCTGGTTTATGCTGATGCCAGAGCATTGCAAAGACAGAAGGACCTGGGCATGTCTCTGTTTGCTCTCCCACTTGGGGGCCATGCGTTGGACTCTTATTGGTAGCCTTCCCATGAAGCCATGTTACACCCTGCACACACCCCTTGCACGTAGGCCCACCCCCTTCCTGGGCACATCTCAGTGGGGGTTCCTTGTGTTTTTTCCTATGCATTTGGAACACAAGGCAACCATGCAAGCCCTGGGACGCCATCCTATACTCTACCCTGCCTAAAAGTCCTGTGGGCTTGTTTGCTTTATGATACACTTTACCTTTATGGTTCTTAGGCATACATTGTGACACGCCTGATAGAGTGATACAGACAGAACAGGGACAGTCACACTTGGTCTTTATCTGAGCACTCACATGCTGGCAACCTTCATGCTGCAACAGTCATTTTATCACCAGGGTCCTCTGCACAGCAGGGGCCGCTCTGATCCCTGATTTACAGTGAGGAAACTGAGGTTCAGACGAAAGAAAGGTCACTCTCCTGCTGTCTCCAGGAACCTCAGGAGGTGGTGTCTGTTCCCAGAGTCAGGCTCCTAACCATGCCATCTGTGTCACGTAAGTTCCTGGCACTGTCCATTGCCCCTGGGCAGGTAGCACTGATGGTATCCCACCTGATTTACCCTGCGGGCACTGGGTGTGTCCTGGTAGACTCACTTACTAGAGAAAGGGTGTGTTGTGTAATGCTGCCCCTTCTGGGCTACCTGCTGGAAGCCTGGCTTCTCTCTGCTGTGTGATGCACTATCTGGCCCCTTTGGACCAAACCCATGTTGGTTCTTGCTGGTCTACATCCCCAATACCAGTTCTGTTAAATGGGGGTGCTTTGTCACCCACAGCAGGCCTAAGTGACAGAAGTGCTCTGATGGTCTAGATTGCTCCCAGGTGGAGGGAATGCAGTTCTTGTTGCCAACAGAACCGTGCAGCTGTTAGTGGAACTGCCTTGGGTCTGCTGCAAGTGTCTTGATGGAGGGGCACGCCCTGAATGGCCTCTGCAGTCCCAGTGAATCCAAGTCCCTAAACACATGTCCCAGGGCTTACAGTAATGACTACCAGTGAGCCCTGATAACTGACAATGCCATTTGTTATATTTTTGTTTAACGCTAAGGATGAAACTTGAGGCTGTGAAAGCATTTTACAGGTGAGCCACACCTCTAGCCCCTCACTGGGGGATTCTAGGCACCACCGAGCCACACTCCTATTCTGCTCTTTATGTTTTTATAAAGCCCCTAATCCTATCTATCAAGGGGGCCTAACCTCAGAACCTCAATCCTATTTACCTCCCAAATATTAACTATGTGCCACAGAGCTGTACCTTCTGTCCCTGGAGATAAAAGTGCGGTACATCACATGCACCTTGCCCAGATCCAGTTTCGCCCAATGAAGTGTCTGCGTTAACCATATGGATGTCACAGAACACTGCCGCAGATGGTACAATCCACAGAGAGTATATTGTTTGTGGCTT
>NC_034608.1:12389840-12410630 GCF_900095145.1 Mus pahari | reverse complement strand
TTTTTTTTTTTTTTTTTTTTTTTTTTTTTTTTTTTTTTTTTTTTTTTTTCATGAGTACACTGTTGTGAGCCACCATGTAGTTGCTGGGAATTGAATTCAGGACCTCTAGAAGAGCAGTCAGTGTTCTTAACTGCTAAGCCATCTCTCTGGCCCCTTTATTTTGTTTTTTTGAGAGCCTTGCTTACTATGTCACCCAGGCTGGCCTTGAACTCCTAGGCCATTCTCCAGCCTGGGCTTCCAGAATCAGGAATATTGGATTACTGTGCCTGACTTCAGATGCCACTTTTTAAACCACGCCTGTGGCCAGGTGTGGCGGTGCCTGCCTTTAATGCCAGTACTTGTGAGACAGAAGTTAGAGGCTAACAAATCGCTGTGAGTTCCAAGCCTGCCTGGGCTACATTGTGAGACTCTGACTCAAAAAAAAGAGAGAGAAAATATTTGGTGCTGGCACTAGGTTGTAATGCAGTGGACCATATTTCAGCTGGATTGGGGCCATCATCTTTAAAATTCAAGTCCTTTGGAAGGAACACTTCTCCAGAGTGGCTTAGTGACCAGCCTTCTGTGGGGTACTATCCCAGACCAGCCTTCTGTGGGGTACTATCCCAGACCAGCCTTCTGTGGGGTACTATCTCAGACCAGCCTTCTGTGGGGTACTATCTCAGACCAGCCTTCTGTGGGGTACTATCCCAGACCATCCTTCTGTGGGGTACTAGCACTTCTCCCTATTTTCTAGAAACTGGGGGTCCTGAGTGAGCAGAATACGTGTCCTGGAAGGCAGGAACCCAGAACCTGGAGAACCTTTAGCTCTGCCTCTGTCCTGGGGGTGAGAGGCAACAAAAGGGAGGTAGCAGGAGGGAGGTGCTGCCCCAAGTGAGTGCTGGCATCCAGGAGTGCACAGAACCCTGGCTTTTGAGTCAATAACTTTACCACTCTGTCCAGTGGAGATTGTGCTGGCCACCCCATAAAGCTGTACGGAGAATCCAGTGAGTAGGGGGTCACTCACCGTGGTGGTAGCACCCAACTCCGTCTTCCTCCTTAATTTGCAGCCTACCTGAAGGCAGTACATCTAGGAATTGCTTGCAACCCTTTGTGCCTTTAGGAGGCATTCATTCTCTGCTGAGGACCAGCCTGTCCCTAGCCTTGGGGCTTCCTGGGGGAGCGGAGCAGACAGGAGGAGGTTAGATTGAACAATGAAGTGTGAAAGGCAGCATGACCAGAAGGCCTGGGAGAGGCATCCTGGGGGCCTGGGAGAGGCAGAACCAGGCCTGGAGCCATGTGGACTTTATCCTGGGAAGTAGAGAGAACCTGGCCTGCCTGCCTCTCCCTGGGAAGGGCTCCAGGAGCTGCCGAAAGCTGGCCGCCCGGAGCTTGATACCACACCCACACCCCAGCAGAGCTGTCTGGCAGGTGGCAAGCCTAGCCTGCTGCTGCCCAGGCTCCGACTCACAGCCAGCTAGCTTTTGGGGGTGGGGGAGCATTCTGAGGACCAGCCCTAGGATTTCCTTCTCTATCTAATAGCACAGAAGCTGTGGGGAACCCAGTCTTAGGGTGGCTGTGTAGGTCCTCAGGTGAGTGACAAGAGGGTGCGGGGGACTGGGGATTGCAACACACATGTGTACTTGGAACCCACAACAGACCAAAGTACAAATACCACCAAAGGCCAACATGGTAGAGCAGTGGTTTTATTGGGGTTACTTACAGGAGTATGGGTGAGGGGTTACTTACAGTAGGAGCAGAAATAACTCAAAGTAAAGTCATATCACCAAAGCCCAGTCTAGAATGGGTGACAGCTCACAAAGTTGGGAGCCTGGAATGTACTGCACAGCATACAGGCAGCTCAGCGTGTTGGAGAGTGTCCTCTCCAAGTGACTCAGTTGGTCTAAACATCTTCCAGGCACCTCAGCTAGTTTTTGTTTCTTCTAGGTTTGGTCTTGGTCCTTGTTTTGTAACTTGGATACTCCTCACAATCTTCATTGTTTACTCTGGCAGGGAAAGGCTTAGTGAATCCAGTCAGTTTCAAGGACTTCCTGAAAGCTTTTTGAGTTGTTTACCTCTCTGCTTAAAGACGGTCCCTGTAGGATGGAATGTTTCAATCTCAGAGGAATCAGTTAAACATCAGAATATCAGGCAGGTCCAGTTAAAGTTATGGTAACCAAGCAGAGGCTCAGAGAAGTCTGCTGCCCAGGGTCTCACTCCATAGCTCAGAATAGCCTGGTGTTCTGCAGACATTTACCACCAGGCCCAGCTCTGTCTTCTGCGCTCCTGGGATTTGGGTTTGCAGGAAGCAGGCAGGGCTCTTTTAACTACTATGGCCCAAAGCTGCACACCCACAACTGACCATTGGATATTTTAAAAGTGGTCCCTAATTTACTCTTACAGCTCTCAGAGGGGACTCTGTTGCCAGTGTCCCCTCCTAGAGGAGAAACTGACGCCAGCTGAGGTAACCCAGGCTCCCCCATCATCACTGGCTAAGCTGGGACTTGAGCTGTCTCCTATCCCCATTACCAGAGGAAACAGGAAAATTGGAGCCCCAGTCTCCCAAAAAAAGCCCCAGAGAAAGCAAGCTGCTGACTGCCACCTACAGAGTTCCTTTTGTATACCAAGTCCTCAGTCCTCCCAGCAGGCCCCCACTTCCTAGATTGGGGCACTAAGGTGCAAAGAGTCCAGGCTGTTCTAAGACTCTAGTCTCGCCTACCAGCTGCACTGGGAACCTGAGACTGTTCGGCTGGACACCCGTTTGGTTTTAACAGGATCAGAGTTGTTTAGAGAGGGTGCCTGCTTAGGCTAAAGCCCTGGTCTCTAAAGCCACCCTATGGGGCAGCTCTCTTATGCTTGGTGTAGGGATGCAAAGACAGTCCTGGGTGACACAAGTCCAGTGGTAGTCCCTGGGTGGTCTGACTCAGCCCAGGGCGGTGTGGACCAATAAGATCACTGCCCCTGGTGGCTCCTCTGGGATAGGTGGCTGGTCCTCCAGAGAGTGACACCTCCCTCCCTTTTCCTGGTCAGGTGGTGAAGGTGAAGCCTAATGACAAGGATGCCAAGGTGAAGTACCAGGAGTGCAGCAAGATTGTGAAGCAGAAGGCCTTTGAGAGGGCCATTGCGGGGGATGAGCACAGACGCTCTGTCGTGGACTCTCTGGACATTGAAAGCATGAGTGAGTAGGCCTGGCTGTATACCCCTACACACTCAGCCCTGCTACACGTGGTGGGTAAAGGCAAGGTTTCAGAGGACATCTGAGAATGAAGGTGTCACCTACAACTGCTGTCTTCCTTAGCCCTCCCCCTCCATCTTAATCATAAGAGTGGGAACCCTTATGACTGAGCTCAGACTGCCAGGACTTTTCCTTTGTCACATCCTAACCGGTACCTTGCCTTAGCCCATTCCCTTCTGGTTAGGCTCAGGGTACATGGTGCCAAACGTGTTGGTTCCATTTCCCCACCATGTCTTATGAGTGAGGCGGCCATATTCATATTCATATTCACTGTCACCCTTGATTTTGCCTAATGGGGTGTGGACATTACCTGCCCTCCTCAGGTCTCGAAGAATTCAGGCATAAGGTTTGTAGTGCCATGCCTAAGCCTCCCCTGGGTTCCAGTACTCTGTGACAGTGCTTCACGGTTGGGAGGGGAGAAGGGAGCTGAGATGCGGGAGAAGAAACAACAGTGGGGTCATTGTGGCATCTGTTTCTCTTGACAAGAGCTGTGTCCTCTCTGTCCTGTCTTCCAGGTGACAGGTGGATCTGGGCACATGTGCAAGTCCAGGGTTTATGTGTATTGGGGCAGGGACATAAAGGATCACATTCTAGTCTAGGCTGGCCTGAAACTCACGATGGTCCTCCTGCCTCAGCTTTCCAATGCAGGACTCACCAAGCCGAGTCATCATGCCCGGTATCTCCCCTCCCTCATCGTAGCCAGCCAGTTCTTTGGGTGCTTGTTTTCTCTGCTGACCTGGCTCTGAGGAGAATGGTTCCCTGTCACAGTCAGATATCAAGAGCAATCTCTGGAGGCAGTGTCAGTGTTGAGTTTTGTCACAGCCCATTGGTAGTCAGTCCCCTGAGGTCACCAGCTCTTCAGGGAGTTCACTCACAGGACTGTCCCATGGCAACCAGCAGTCAAGCTGTACCTGAGGACGTGTCTAGACTCTCTCTGCAGTGCTGCAGCTCCCGTGGCCGTTCATTTCCTGCAGCCTGGGCCTTCTGGCATGTGTGCTGGAGAGACCTAGAAACTGCCGATGATCGTTGACCACTCCTGCTTTAGTGAGCTTCTCCAGCCTCCCTAGGTCTCTGCTTCAAGCAGACATCCTTTACCAGGCCAGTTTGCATTGCTCTCCTTCCTTACTCTACGTTGGCACAGGCACAGACAGGGGCCTCAACACCATCCAGTTGGCTGTACTGCTTCGCAGAGCTGTTCCCCAGTCAATACCCAGCTTCTTAGAGTCAGCCTTGAAGAGAGTTCCCCTGCTCCTGAGGGTCCCTCCCTGCTTTCCCAGGTACTGTGTGAGAAGCTTACAAGCACTGTCCCTCAAATGACTTACCTAGTCATCATGGAGTCTCAGGTTGTGCCCTTCAACACAAGGACAGCTTCAGTCAGTGTCCTACAGCAAGGTAGAGAAATCCCCCACATTGAATTGCTGTGGCCCAAGCCCCAATCAAGGCTGTGCCTGGGACTGCTGCGCAGAAATGTGCCCAGGCCAGCCCTTCTGTCCCTGCCACACATGACGTGGGCTTGGGTGGCTCGGGCAGCATGCTCAGTTAGTTACAGTTTTACATGTACACTTAGCCCTACCAGGAAGAGGACTGACGCCACAGCCTAGTGCGATACACTGTACATCCCACAGTGTGGCCAGCTGGAAGGGTCTGTCCATCACCCGTGTTGAGATATATCAGCCCCTGTGAACCTTTAAGACACCTGCTACCCCTCCTCCTTGCAGCCCTGCCTGCCAGTTTTTGAAGCCTTTTCTTTTATTCGATGTGTATGGGTTATTTTGCCAGTGTGTATGTGTATCTGTACATGACTTGTGTGCCTGGTGCCCTCAGAGATCGGAGGAGGGTATTGAGCCCCGGGCTTGGAGTTACCGGCAGTTTGAGCCGCTATGCAGATGATTAGAATTGAGCCTGGGACGCCCGCAAGAGCAACGAGTGCTCCTAACTGCTGAGCCACCTCTCCAACTCCAACCTTGTATATCAAGGGGTCTTGGGGATGTTTCTGTCCCCTCTAACCCTTTGATCCACTGCTGTTGGTCTCCAGGGTAGGGTGGGGTCAGTGAGCCAGAGCACCTACCTTTTATTTTAAAATCCCAGTTCTTTGTATTGTGAGTATGTCTGCTGCTCCAAGCAGTTTCTGACCAGATTTCTCACCATGACCTCTTAGAAATGTCAGACGTGTCCAAAAAGGGGTAAATAGAGCAAACTGTGGACTCTCTTAATGTTCAGGCTCTCCATCTGCACAGTGCCATAGAAGTCTTAGTTTCTTTTTCTGTTGCTATGATAAAATACAGGGACGCAAGGGAAAGAGGGTGTTGGCACACAGCTTAAGAGTACAGTCCATGCAGGGAAGCTGGGGCTACAGCAGCTAAAAGCACTGATCATGTTGCCTCCATTATAAGGAAGCAGAAAGATGAATGTGTGCAGCCACTGCTGTTCAGCTCCTTTTTCTTAACATGGGCTAGGGTTCTAGCCAGGGAGTGATGCCACCCACAGTGGGCAGGTCTTCCCACCTCAGTTAATCAAGAGAATCCTACAGACATAGCCAACTGCCCATCTCCTGGGTGATTCTGGACTCTGTCCGGTTGACAGTAACTAACACTATCTATCACACAGCCTGGTGTGTCCCTCTGCTCTGCACCGTTCTGAGCCAAAGCCTTTAGAACACACTGCAGTAAGACTCCTTGGAAAGCTGATAATGGGGTCACAGACAACCCCTTATCTCTAGGCCCTCTGCTCTCAGAAGTGTTTTTTTTAGTCTTCCCTCTGGCCCTTTCTTTCACTTTTGGTGACCAGAGGTCCTGGAGGTACTGTCTTGTTATCCCTATGTGACTTTCCCCTGGCTACTAATGGAGGCTAAAACATTGGTCTCAGGCCAGCATCAGACCCTACACTCTTTCTGCTGCAGTTTTACCCATCTTCGGAAACTTTGGCCAAGAGATTGAGAGGTTCAGGTTTTCTTAGTAGAGTGTAAAGCTGGCGCTTTTAGTGAGACCACGGCACGGCTGTAGCCCTGTACAGTGGGTGACCACATGGCCAGAAGTCATAGCCCTTACTTTCCCCTCTTACCTTGTTCCTTCCCCTACCACATTTCTGTGAGCCACAGCCATCCTAGCAGATCCCATTTGTAACACTAGTGCTGACGATGTCTTGGCAGAGCACGTGTGTTTTCCCCATCTCTTAGCAGTCAGCACAGACTCCTGGTCACCAAGACTGTATCCAGATTTCTCCCACCAATAACCAGACCCCCCAATCTGCACATTGCTTGGATTCAAATTGGTTCTGAAAAACTGAGGCATAGCCCCAAGCCACCAGTCCCCACTTTTGAAAAACATTAATTGACTATTATGTTGTGTGAGTATGTATGTATGTATGTGCATGTCATGGTGCTTGTGCAGAACCTGCCACCTCCACAGTGGTGCTTGTTCAAAGTTCCAGATTGGTTTTGACCATCTTCTGGACCACTGGGTGTGAATCAGGGCTCCCACAGTCTGCTCTTAAGAGGGTTCATTAGTTTGTCGAGTGACTCATAGAATTCACAAGGGTCCTTACCAGTCTGTTACACAATCTACAGATGAAAAGCTGCAGAGAGAGGGCACATGGGCATGAGAACTGCCCTCCAGCAACCTCCATGGTTCTGCTGCCTAGGTCCTAGACTCTGGGAGCTCCCAGAGACCTGCCTTTGCCTCAGAGTCTTTCTAGAGACTTCATTACGTAGGCATAGACACTGGGTTAAACCCTGGCCATTGCTTAACCCAGAGGAGCCAGGTGTTGGTGGAGAAGCCATATTTGAAGACCTGTCACCTAAGAGGTCTGGCCTAGCAAGCATGCCTGTCTCCCTCCCAGACACACGCATTCAGGGAGCTTGGGTTATCTAGGAGAAGTGGGTCTTCATCATTCAGGGTGCCCTCATCGTTTGTCCGGCCACAGTGGACCTTGACTTTGTGGAGCATGGTGCCCACCATTCCTTAGATGGGCACGTGACTAACGCTCCCCGTGCTATGTGCTGCTGAGGCACTGCACTAGGGAGGAGGGGTGGGTCATGTTCCGGTGTCACCCGAAGGTTAGCAGGTGCTCTGGACTCTGAATCTAAAGAGATTACTTAGCGGTCACCCCTTAGCCATTGCTAATTGAGTTTAGAATGTGGAGCAAAGGGAGGGGAACAACTCCCCAAAGGACAGTTGCCAAAGCAGGAAGCCACTGCTTAGAACTGGCCAGAGCCCAGGGATTGCAGGAGTTGTGGGCTGATCCTAAGATCCAGGGGCACCACAGTACCATGGGAAACTTCATTGCCCAGTCTCTTACCCCATCCCCGGAGACCAGGTCCCTTTCCTGCCCCTCCACGGCTAAAGCCCCTCACTGACCCCCTTGTCCATATACCAGCCATTGAAGATGAATACAGCGGGCCCAAGCTTGAGGACGGCAAAGTGACAATCACCTTCATGAAAGACCTCATGCAGTGGTACAAGGAGCAGAAGAAACTGCACCGGAAGTGCGCCTACCAGGTAACACCCACTCCTGTGCCACACACACCTGGGACCCGGGAATGGGCCTCCCATTGCCAGCCCTCCTAGGCCAGGGTGGTGTGCTGGGCACCATGCTGAGAGCTACACTGACCTCATCTGATACCACAGCACTTGGGCAGAGTGTCAGGCAGAGCTCAGCTTCAGGAAGCAGAAGACAGGAATTCTTGAAGAGTGGTTGACTTAAGTTGGGGACAGGAGTAAGAGAGGACGTGCATGGTCTAGACAGGTTTCTGTGACAGAACTAGACACATGTGTTGCTCTCCTGTGATGAGGTCACAGCCTGCCAGTGGTCACTACCTTCCCCTGGTGCTTAGCCCTAACAGAAGCCCGAACAGCCATAACCCTACTGCTCCACGGAGGGGCTGCTTGTCACTCTGTGGTGTGATTCCTTCAGGATTTTTTTTTAAAGATTTATTTATTTTATGTATGTGAGTACATTGTCGCTGTCTTCAGACACACCAGAAGAGGCTATCAGGTGGTTGAGAATCACCATGTGGTTGCTGGGAATTGAACTCAGGACCTCTGGAAGAGCAGTCGGTGCTTTTCACTGCTGAGCCATGTCTTAAGCCCCTGATGATGCTGTTTAAATGACACATAGGCCAGATCGGATCACCACTTGAGGGCCACCTCTCTTGTCCCTGGGTAGCACCCAGTAGTCCAGGCCTTCGCAGTAGTTCCAGGGCAGCTGAGGCTTTCTGTGGGCCCCTGACGGGGATCAGCTTGTGCTCCCGCCCCACAGCCACACTTACAGTCTGATCCGTCTTGCAGATCCTAGTACAGGTGAAGGAAGTCCTCTGCAAGCTAAGCACGCTCGTGGAGACGACGCTGAAAGAGGTGCGCCTTGGGCTGTAGGTGCAGGGTGGAGGGGTGCATGTGGTCCCGGCAGGGCAGCAGTCGGGAGGTCCCCCAGCTCAGGACCTCAGAAACCCACCTGAGCGTCCCTCCCTCCTCTCTGTACCTGACACCCCTCCCACTTGTCTGCCTTCCTCATTGCTGTGTCCCTCCCATTGTGTCTTGCATGAATTTTCTTGGTCTGTTGTGACCTCTCACCCTTCATTCCCCTCTGCCCCCTCCCCACAATTCTCTCTGGGCCCCTCCCTCTCCGGTGGCCTCTTTTCTTTCAGACAGAGAAGATTACAGTGTGCGGGGACACCCATGGCCAGTTCTATGACCTCCTCAACATATTTGAGCTCAACGGTTTACCCTCAGAGACCAACCCCTATGTATCCTCAGCGCTATCCCATATCGACAGGGGGACCCTGCCAGGGAAGAACATAGGGACCTCATCTTACTGATACCGAGTCACCTGTAGGCCCCACCCCGCTTCTCTCTCACCTGCTACAAGGTACCACACAGGCAGCGCTTAGCCTGCACATCTGTCCACCCAGCCCTTCCACCCAGCAGGCCATCTGTCCTGTCCTTCATCTGTACCATGGGGTGATAGGGTCTCCTCACAGGGTTGTTGTGGGTGGTGAGCAGGGTGCTGTTTTGTCTTGGGTTTTTGTTTTGTTTTGTTTTGGGCTCTCCTGCTGGTCTTGAGCTTCCAGCCTCCCATCCCCTTCATGCTGGGATTGTAGACATGGGCCACTATACCCAGCTGATTCAATGCTGGACATGAAACCCAAGGCTTTGTTGTGTTCAGCATCCTCTCCACCCACTGAGCCACACCCCAACCTTTTCACATGTTTAACATGGGATAGTTTCTGTGTAGGGTTCCTAGGCTCTGTGCTTTTGGGAGGTAGGACCTGTCCCCTGTAGTTTGAGGACTGCTCTTAGGGAACAGCTGGCTGCCTAGGCTCTGCCATTGGCTTCCCCAAGGCGGGTGAGGTTGTGTCCTTGCGGCCATCCTGGGGAGGGAGCTTCAGTTCAAAGGCAGGCCAGGGATACACCCCCTATGGAGAGAACTGACAGGAGCCTTGGAGCCCAGGGAACAGGACTGACTGCCCTCCTGGCCCATCTGCCATCTGAACCACAGTTTCCTTAACAAGAAAGATATTTAATGGCGACTTTGTGGACCGTGGTTCCTTCTCCGTTGAAGTAATCCTCACCCTCTTCGGCTTTAAGCTCCTGTATCCAGATCATTTCCATCTCCTTCGAGGTGAGGGGGGTTTCTCTCTCTCTCTCTCCTGGGCTTCTGCCTTCCATCTGTAAAGCCTAGAGTAGTATAGCCATGCACTTGGTGGATCCAGCAAGCCTGTACACCGTGGGGCCACCATGTAAGGGTGAGCAGGTTGTGCACTGCCCCAGCAGCACCACAAGAGGTGCAGCACTTGCCATGGGCAGCTCAGTGTGGCATTCAGTGTGCCCTTTGCTGACAGATGCCAGACAGAAGGTTCAAGGACAAAAGGTGCCTTTCTCTAGTTCACACACTGCAGTGTGAACAGCCCCCTGGGGACACTAATCTAAGCACAGAGGTCCATCTGAGTAGCGAGCTGGGCACTCATTATCAAGGTGCAGTGCCATCTTATCCCCAGGTCTGTACCTGAGATTACCAGGTAGGTATATAATAAATAAACTGGAGGCTGAGGGTCCTCTCTTGTTCCTCTGTTATGGCCAGGCAACCACGAGACAGACAACATGAACCAGATCTATGGGTTCGAGGGCGAGGTGAAGGCCAAGTACACAGCCCAGATGTACGAGCTCTTCAGCGAGGTGTTCGAGTGGCTTCCACTGGCACAGTGTATCAATGGCAAAGTGCTGGTGAGGAGTCTCAGGCCTCTCACACCATGCAGCAACACGCTGGGGGGAGGGGTGTGGGATGGGGGGCTGGAGGGGGCTCCTTCCCTCACAGAGGCATGTGCTTCCCCTAGATCATGCATGGAGGCCTGTTCAGCGAAGATGGTGTCACTCTGGATGACATCCGAAAGATTGAACGGAATCGGCAGCCCCCAGACTCAGGTGAGTGGACCCAGGCACAGAGAGGAGTGCCTGGACCCACACAGACCTTATGTGGATTTCCCACCTGCAACCTGAATGCGTGGGACTGTTGGCTGGGAACATCAGAGTCTTTGACTCACACTTGTCATTCATTCACTGACTTCTCTCACCCCAGAACGAGGAATTAAGGCACCTGTTAAAGTCCCAGAGACTGTGTCATTGAGGACATGGATGATGTGGGTGAAATGAACTCTGGGGGGTGGTAACATTTGAGCTGACACTAGAGAGGCAGTGGTGTGGCCAATTCAGGGGACAGCAGGGACTGATGGGGTGGGGTGACTAGAGCTGGCCTTCAGAGGTTCCTACTAGACATAAGGCCTGAAGCCATGTCCTGAGAGCTACAGACCTTGGTAGGAACATGGGGTTTGCTGCTGGGGCAGTGGAGAGCCACAGGAGGCTTTGGACGAGAAGAGAGCCTGCTTTTAAACTGGAGTGGTGAATGTTCCATCCAGCAGCAGGCTTATAATGGATAGATTGAGAGATACAGGAAATCTGGGCCCAGCTCAACACACCCCTATGCGGCCCACTGTTCTTCCCACCAAGCTGTACTGTGGAGGAGGCATGAGTCTGGTGAAGCTTGGGAGCAGCTAAGTCTCTGACACCCTTCCCTTCTCCTGTAGGTCCCATGTGTGACCTGCTGTGGTCAGATCCCCAACCACAGGTGAGCTGGGTGTCTGGCTGTGGGTTTGGACGGGGAGGGGGTGGAGCCAGGCCCTCATTTACCCTGAGTCTCTTGTTCCCTTGCTCCTACCAGAATGGGCGCTCCGTCAGCAAGCGTGGCGTGAGTTGCCAGTTTGGGCCTGATGTCACCAAGGCCTTCCTGGAGGAGAATCAACTGGACTATATCATCCGCAGCCATGAAGTCAAAGCTGAGGGCTACGAGGTGGCCCATGGTGGCCGCTGTGTCACCGTCTTCTCTGCCCCCAACTATTGGTACGTCTCTCCCACTTTTTGCCCAAGCCACAGGGTTTATTCTGTGTGGATTATGAATGTATGGCTTTTGAGACTAGTCCAGTCTGGTGTCAGACTAACAGCGTGTTTGTTGTCTTGGCCTCCCTGATAGTGGGACTGCCGGCATGAGCCACCATGGCAGGTTTTGGTTTTGGAGGGAAACTTCCACCACAGGAAGGACACCTAAGAGTGGATACGTGGAAGTATAATGAACACTCGTGGGCCTTCTGCTGCTCCCCAACCCCAGGTATTAGGTCCTCCTTGGAGCAAGGCCTTTCCATCCAAGTCCACTCTCTCCTCTCAGTATCTGTAGAGGAAGCCAGGACTCAGGGCCGTATGGGCTTGTGTTCCTGGATGTGACCTGATGGTGTCATGTCACTCTGTCCTTGTACTATATACATAACTCTAGTGCTAGGGTAGTGTGAGGTCAGGTCTCCAGGCTCTCCCACTGCCTCTTCCTGCCTCTGCTTCCCCCACCTTTCTGTGGCTTTCCTCCAGCCCTTCAATGTAGTGTCTTTGGCACCACCATCCCTCCCTCCCCTGTTTCCCACCGTTTCCCAGTCTCCAGCCCCAACCACACAAGCCCCTCTGCTCCTGCTCCTACAGTGACCAGATGGGAAACAAAGCCTCCTACATCCACCTCCAGGGCTCCGACCTGCGGCCCCAGTTCCACCAATTCACAGCAGTGGTGAGTGACCTGGGACAGGGCACTGCCTGGGCGGGTGGGGGCTTTGTATGGGCAAGTCCCCTGACTGTCCTTCTCCTGTCCCCGCTGCAGCCTCACCCCAATGTCAAGCCCATGGCATACGCCAACACGCTTCTGCAGCTAGGAATGATGTGAGGCTGTCTACAGCAGTAAGCCAGGACTTGCCCAGCTGGATGGCCCTGCCTTCAGCCTGCTGCCCCGCCCCAGGGCAACGTTGGACCCCCTTTTACTTTGTAAAGTTTGTATTTATTCCCCCTTTAGGTTGCAGAGGGGGTGGGGGCAGCGTGGGGCAGCAGACGACAGGCTCCCTGGTCAGAGAAAGGAGTTGAGACTGGAGGTAGGGCACAGCCTGGGCATTTGGAGGAAGGCCAGCCTGGGTAGGGGTGGGGCCAAGAGGATGTCTTGCCCCTTCACCTGCATGGCTCCTCCCCTGGTAAAGCAATAGGACCCTGCCATAAGAAGACCCCAAAAGAGGGTCATCAGGGAGGCCTCCTCCTGGTAGCCTCAGGGTGGGGCAAGGCTGGGGCCCACCCCCAGCTATTTTGTGTTCTGTAATTAACTATGTTAAAATAAAATAAAGTCATTATTGTAAGTCAAACCTCATCTCGATCCCACATCGGTGTGTGTCCACCATGTACGAGCCCCTCCAGGGTGGGTACAGTTTGGTTCTGGATGCCCCTCAGTGATGTGGACATCACGTGAGACAAGAGTCAGCACAGAAGTATCATCAGACCCCTGAGACCTGTGCAGGCTGCAGGCTGACCTCAGACCCCTTCAGAAGCCTCTGTCATAGCCAAGCTTTGCGAGGGAGCAGCACAGTGGGCGGAGCATGCGGAGCCTTCTGAACCCTCATCTCCCAGCAGCGCTGCAGAGCCTTCATGCTCAATGCTCTGGGCTCCTGGAGCTGTTCTCAGCAGGGACAGTGCTCAGCAACTATTCTGCTGTGCTCTAGGCTAGTGGGGCAAACAAGGATTGGGCTGCCCGGAGAACTAGTCGGCCTGAGAAGCTGCTGTTTCTCCGCCTGGGAGTCCTCCATTGCTCCTGTTGGTTGAGAGGCCCTGAGCCTTCAGTTCAGTAGTGCTTGAGGAATTCCAGAATCCTATAACTGAGAATGTGGCCAGCAGGTGTGGCTGGTGTTTATTTCCAAGCTGGAAGGTGGATTATACTCAACCTCTCAGAAAATTCCATAGTCCCCGGTGCTCTGTGCAAACCCCTAGCAGCCTGTAGGACTGCCTCTGTCTATAGGTGGACTGCACCATACACCAGGTGAAAGAGCAAGTTCAGAATGAGGGTTAGGGCAGGAGTGTGGGGATACAGGCACTTGAAGAGGCAGAAGCAGGAAAATCAGAAGTTAAAGGTCATCCTCAGCTACACAGCGAGTTCAGGCCAGCCTGGTTTAACTCTACAAAGCAAAAGTTGGGAAGGTGCCACTCAGGCCTGGGACTCCAGGTCTGACTCACTGTCACCCCCTACTGTTGCTGGCGGAGTAAATAATTTCTAGACTGAAACCAAGTTGTAGGGAATGGACTTGGCTCTACCCATCCATGCACAGTGGTTAAATGTGCCAGGGTCCCCTGGGTCACTCAGGCAGAGAAACAGTTCTTTCTGGGTGTGTGACATGGGCCTAGAACGACTTGTGGGAGGAATGAAGGTCCTGGGGACAAAAGGTGACCTGCATCCCTAAGTCCCTGCCAGACAAGACAAGAATCCACCACCAGGTGGTGCTCCAGGACCACAGCTAAAAACCTACCAAAGATGGATGACACTTCTCAGGGCACAAGCATGCAGGGTGGAGGTGGAGTAGCGTGTCAGGGCCCATCCACCTTTGAGATGGGAAGAGGGAAGTTTATCCCTGTTACAAACCCAGCTACAGAGCTTTAAGCAGAATAGAGCATCACTGGTGAGACAGCTCCAGCTAGCCAGGGAACCCTGACCCAGGCTGCTCAGAAACTTCCCATGTAGTGGAGGATGACTCGGAACTTCTGATCCTACTATATCTGCCTCCAGCGTGCTGGTGCTAAAGGCATGCGCCACTAAGCCTGGATTTGTGGTAGCAAGATAGCAACAACTAGGCTACATCCCAGTCCTAGATGCTCTTACTGGGAGCATTTTTACAGATGGGGAAATTGGTTCAGAGAGGGTAGATGACTCGGCAAGAGTCACACAGCCCTGAAATAGGAACCCAGTTTGACTCGTCTGATGATGGACCTCTCTTGCTGCTCCTAAACTTGAGAAAGGGAAATGTGGTTATGGGGAATAAGAACCAGAAAGCAGTCAGGTGAGCGTGGATGCTTCCTGCCTAGTCTTGAAGTGGTCCCTGCACACACCCTCCCCCTATGGTGGTCATGGTCAAGGGTAATGTGGGAAGAAAAAAAAATAGCTGCTGGTTAATCTTGACTGGCCAGGGACAGCAAAGAATAGGAGAGTGCAAGGGACTCTACGGGTCTCCTCACCACACCTCCTTCTTTAAGGATGGCTAAGAGACTGATTTCAGATGTGTACAGGCCTCAGAAAGAGGATGGAGTGGGGCTAGATGGCAGGGGTGAAGCCAGGAAGCGCCTCCAAAGACCCATCACCACCACCTCCTAACTCCTGTTTCCCAGGCGGTTCTCAGCCTTCCTTTCTCAGCCTGGGCCTGGGAGCCTGGGAGCCTGGCCTCTTTCACTTTACTCTTGTGACAGTGAGTGGCAGCCAAACTGGTTCAGATGGAAACTGAAAAGCTTGGAACTATACCTCTGAGATGGATCCTCTGCCTAGAATCCCCCCAGTGAGGGGCTGGGGGTGTGGCTCAGTGGTAGAACCCCTGCCTAAAATCCCCCAGCATCTGGTGAGGCCCTAAGGTGTGGTTTCATAGTAAATCACTTGTCTGACATGCATAATGACCCTGGGTTCCACTTTGAAGTCAATAGCTTCATCTTTTAAAAACCAAGGGAGGTCAGGACCATAGGGAAATGCAATTAGATGTGTAATCAGTCTTAGGATAATGTTCAGAAATGGGCAATATTAATGTGCTCTTAGTGCAGGATTTTCTGTCATTTTTGTATTATTTATTCATTCATTATTTTAACAGTGTCTCATAATAGCCCAGGCTGGCCTCAAACTCACTCTGTACCCTCCCTTGCAATCCTGATCCTCCTGCATCATTTGTTGCCATACCAGACTATGTCCTTTGATGGCAAAGGTGTCCCCCATCATGCTCTTGGCCAGGCCCACCTGAGAGCCAGTGGTTTCAATCAGTCTGAGATAGACAGACGTGGTCTCCAAGTCCCCCTCATCCTATTAACTCATCAGTGCCATGCACTCATCAGAGGTGTCACCTACAACAGCAAGGAGAGAAGAATAATAATTGCTACTTAGCCTGTGGGTTCCTGTGATTTCACCCGCACCTGGGACAGGTGCCTGGGGAGGCCAGTGCATAAAGCACATAGGATGGCCTAGAGCTGGAGTTACAGGTGATTGTAAGCCTCTAGATATAGACACTTAGGAGCTGAATGTAGATCCTCTGCAGGAGCAGCACAGCACTGAACTCCAGTCCTCACCCAGCCTCCCGTGTGCCAGAATCACAGATCTGCTTCATGGACCAAGTTTTATTTGTTTACTTATCTGTTTGTCTATGTATTTATCCATGCAGGGTATAGATATATCCATACTTTATCACCTGGGTAAGGCTGGCCTCCAACTCTTAAGCTCAAGTAATTCTCCTGCCTCAGTCCCTGCAGTAGCTGGGTACCATTATGTTAGCTAAAATGTGATTTTTAAAATCAAGCAATAGGAAGTGAGGGGGTGGTAGTCCAGGTTCTGAGTTGCTTCCTTGCCGGTCTTCATTTCACTCCATAGGGAAGTGGGGCGATAGCACGAGGGAAGGGAGTTTCACCCCATTTCCCACATGACAAAGCTTGGAGAGGCTAGGAGTTCAAGCTCCACAGTGTCCTACTCCAGGGCTCCTGGCATAACCGCCCCAGCCAGAAAGAGGGTTTGAGTAGTACCTGCTACGCCCAGTCCCCAAATTCATAGTTTGGGACTGTGGCTTCAAATTCATTTATCTGGAATTGTCCCAACTTGGTCATGACTGCTGGTCACAGGACGTCCTGAGATGTCCATGTTCTATAGCTGTCTAGAATGGCAGCCCTCAAACCCAAACCAGCTGCAACCCAGAAGCCTGAGCTGCACTTCTGTCTATGGCCACCAGGTGGCGATCTAATCTGACACGTCCAAATTACAAATTAGTGACTGAGCTGCTTGACTGGACTGGGTGCCCAGGGCATGTTCAACATCTAACAGTACCAAAGCTATGCCTGGCCCCTCTGCATGCCAGGCTGAATTCAGGAATCCGCCTAGCAGAAGTCCCTCGCAAGCCTGAGAATCTGGCTCAGTTAGTAGAGTGTTGGCCTCGCATCCTTGAAGCACCGAGCCTGATCCCCCCCCTCCTCCCACCCCAGCACCACATAACCCTGGCATGGTGGTGCACACCTGCTATCTCAGCACATAATAGGCAAAGACTGGAGGATCCAGAGCTAAAGGTGGTCCTCCACAGCATCGGGAGCTCCAGGCAAGCCAGGGCTGCAGGAGACCCTGTCTTTAAAACAACAAAAACCCTGGGTTGACAATTTAAAGAGATAATAATATCCTTATCCAGTTGGTCCAGGGCAGTGTAAGGGTTCCTCTCCTCTCACATCTGGTCCTCTCTGGATGTTCCTGCTAGATAAGGAAGGGAAGAGAATGTCATGTCCACTCAAGGGAGGGACAAGCTGAAGGTCACACTGACCTAGGCTTGTCCAAGTTTCAAGACTATTCAGAAAGGCTATAATGCCCAGGAAAAGGGGTGAGATTTTTTTTTTTTTTTTTTTTTTTGAGTGTTATTCCAGTCTGTGGCTGTCTTCTGGGTTTCGGTGGCATTGCATATATCTACAGCGTGTCTGACAGCATGGCTGTCATTTGTAAGTGTGGTGGAATGTGTGTGGCAAGGAACAGAGGGTTTCCTGGCATGCGCAGGAGCCTGGCGGGTCTGAGCCAGAGTGTGAATGAATACTGCATATGTGTGTCCACAAACTTACGGACATTTCTGGGGGAGGCTACTAGTGCGTTTGTATAGGGGCTTACCATTTGTGCCTGTACCTGTATCTTTGTGGGTTCAGTGTGTGTGTGTGTGTGTGTGTGTGTGAAAGCCGTGTCACAAAGTCCCTCCTTGGACTCCAATATTATCCCTAAAGCCCACTGAGCTGCAGGCCCTGTGAGGGAAGCTGAACAGTCACTAGGTGGCACCATCTACTGATGTTTTTCCTTTTACCTCCCAGTGGCTGTGAACAACTGCAAGGACCACCCCTGACCTCTACCCCTAATCTGGTCATCCCAGACAACCCCAGCCCCTGCCAAAACCACTCCTCCAGGTGGAGTCCATATTCTGGACAGACTGAGCTATAAGGAAACAAGCCTTGTCCATGAACAACAGCACAGGGGCTATAGAAAGGCCACACTGAACCGTGTGGAACAGAGCAGGGAAGGGAAAAGTGGATATACAAAGGTGCATAATTCGGGGCTGGTGAGATGGCTCAGTGGGTAAGAGCACCCGACTGCTCTTCCAAAGGTCCTGAGTTCAAATCCCAGCAACCACATGGTGGCTCACAACCATCCATAACAAGATCTGACGCCCTCTTCTGGAGTGTCTGAAGACAGCTACAGTGTACTTACATATAATAAATAAATAAATCTTTACAAAGGTGCATAATAGAGCATCTACCTAGAATCCCCCAGTGAAGGGCTGGGGGCGTGGCTCAGTGGCAGAGCATCTACCTAGCATGGGAAAGCCTGTTTTCTCCCCAGATGTCTTCCCACTGGGGGGCGGGGGGAGAATTAGGGCTGCTGGGACATAATTCTTCCGTTAATGAGCACTGGACTGCTCTTTTCCACTAATGCTCGTTGCCCCTGCTGACGTCTACAGAGACTGTGTGTGTACATTTATTCTCTTTCTCTGCTGCCAAGCATCAAAAAACATGTCCACCTTCCTTCCCTGAGGCCCTCAGCAGGCCAGGATCTGGTTCTAAGAAGCACTTGTGCACACTATTTCCCCCCTTTGAGCACACTTCTAATCTAACAGCTTTTTAACACATCCAGTGGCAAGAGCATCGCAGATGTCTGTGGGCTCACTCAAACAGACAGAAGGGAGTGGCGAGCTGGTTCACAGGTAAAGGCCGTTGCTGCCAAGCCTGATGACCTGAGTTTGATTCCCCAGAATCCACATGGTACAAGAGAACCATTTCCAGCAAGTTGTCTTCTAACTTACACACAGGGGCGGGTGTGTGTGTGTGTGTGTGTGTGTGTGCACTGGAGGCTGAGCAAGGTGGCACACACTTGCAATCCCAGCATTCAGAAAGCAGAATACATTTGAGGTTATATAGGAGACCCTCTCTCAGAAAATAGACAACAAAAAGACTTCACGGTCAAGGGCCACACAGCTGTCTCGGACTAAGTCACGTTTAACATCAGGGGTCCCCAACGCAAGACCCTGCGTGCATTTCCCTGCTGGGTCATCCTTTCTCTTTTTTTTTTTTCAGATTGTTTTTCTGTGTGTTCAGGCTGCAATGTATGTCTGTGTATCATGTATGTACCTGGTGAGGGAAGACCAGAGAAGGGAATCAGATCCCCTGGAACGAGAGCTACACGTGGCTGTGAGCCACCATGTAGGTGCTGGGAATCAAACCCAGGTCCTCTGCAAGAGCAGCCCCTTACCCGCCAAACCACCCCTCCTGCACCTCACTCCTTGTGGGTTTTCTGTGCCTTCTCACCAAGACCAGTCTGGTATGTGAAGCCCACAGGCCCTTAGCAGCCTAAACATGGCAGGCAAAGTGACAAGGTGAAGCAAAGGGTCATCGTCCTTGAGCCAGACAAGTCACCCCAACACTGTCCATTGCCACCTCGGAAATAAGAAACCACCTTGCACACATTTTTATTTGCATATCAACTTGAGTTTTCTCTTTAAGTGCAAAAAGGCCATCAATCAAAGTAAGTTTCGGACAGAAGAAAAAGGGCAGACTGCCCCCCTCTCCCCTCCTCCACCCATTTCCCTTTGCCAGGCTGTGAGCACTTAAAATACATAAGAAGTTAAAATACCACCCAGGCTGCCAGGCTCCACGGGCTTATGTCTTTCATTCTTTAAGATGCTATATTTAGTATTAAAAAAAAAAATCAATGTATAAAAAAAATTAAGTGTTTCTATAGCCATACCACCCTGAACACACAATCTCATCACATAAAAACAAGATGATATAGCAGGCCACTGGAAGATGGGCCTGGTGGCATATGCCTTCAGTCCTAGCAGAGGCAGCCATCCAGATCTGTGAGTTCAAGGCCAGCCTGGTCTACATGCTGAGTTCCAGGCCAGCCGGGGCTAGATAGAGAGACCCTGTCTCAAACAACACAAAACAAAAGAGGGTCACTGGAGCCAGATGTAGTGGCACACACCCGTAACCCTAGTGCTCTGGACGCTAAGGTAGACCTCTACGGTGAGTTTGAGGCCAATCATATATGGAGCACCAGGCCATCAGGGCTACATAACAAGACTGTCTCAAATAAAAAATAGAGACAGGAAAGAAAAAGAGAGGGGAAAGGGAAAGGGAGGGAGAGGAGAGGGTACAGAATGAGGGTGGAAAGGGGAGAAAGGTGTGGACAGTGCTGCCTGCCCCACCCCCAACCCCCCCACAGCCTCCATTTTCAAACATGGAGAGAGAAGGAGCCTGAAAAAGAGAGGGGCATCCTAGCAGCTAACAAGGGCAGGCAGGGGGCAGGGGCACTGGGTTTCCCTTACAGCTGCTCTTCTTGCTCTCTGTGTTCCACTTCTGCTCTGATGTCAGCCCTTAGCACCCGGAGGCTCCTGGCCTCACCTGCCCTGGGGACTCTCTTGGGCAGGGTTGGCAACCTGGGAGTATGCCAGAAGACTCTCCTGCGCATGCAAAACCATGAGAAGCGTCCCGGGGTCTGGAACCTCACTGTCTTTACCTGTTTCAGGGACCTAGATCCTGAACCAGCTGAGGCTTCCTGTATAGCCTGAGGCCCAGCTTCCTCCCTCTGATCACGGAGGATCCCTGCCCTATGGTCAGCTAGGACCTCCACCCTCTGATTTTCTGTAGCACCAGTTCTTTGGTTAGCTGGGCCCTCTGCCCTCTGACTATCTATGGCTTCTGGCCTTTGGTCAGGTGGGATTCCTGCCCTGAGATTAACTGCAGCCTCTACCCTCAGATTAGCTTCAGCCTCTACCCTCGGATTAGCTGCAGCCTCTGCCTTTGGACTAGTTGCAGCCTCTGCCCTTGGATCAGCTGCAGCCTCTGCCCTTGGATCAGCTGCAGCCTCTGCCCTTGGACTAGCTGCAGCCTCTGCTTTTGGACTAGCTGCAGCTTCTACTCTTGGATCAGCTGCAGCCTCTGCCCTTGGATCAGCTGCAGCCTCTGCCTTTGGACTAGCTGCATCCTCTGCCC
>NC_034608.1:12387294-12389740 GCF_900095145.1 Mus pahari | reverse complement strand
CTGCCCTTGGACTAGCTGTCACCTCTGCCCTTGGACTAGCTGTCACCTCTGCTCTTGAACTAGCTGCAGCCTCTGCCCTTGGATCAGCTACAGCCTCTGCCCTTGGACTAGCTACAGCCTCTGCCCTTGGACTAGCTACAGCCTCTGCCCTCTGGTTAGCTGCAGCCTCTACCCCCAGATCGGCTGCAGCCTCTGTCCCCTGGTTCTCTGCAGCCTCTGGGTGCTCCTCAGCTGGCATGCCTGTCTCCTGAGCGGAGAGTGGCACCTGCTCCTTCCTGCATCGTCTCAAGGAAACCCACTTGATCTTGGGCTTCCAGTGTCTGGTACCCAGCATCTGGTCGCTCCGGTCTCCAGTGTTTCTGGAGCTATCATCATCCGGACTGGCTTGGCTGTGTCTCATTTCTCCAACTCTCTCAGCTCCTGTGGAGGCCTGCTGGGGCTGGCCCACCTCGGAGCCTGATCTGGGTGCCCAGCCCTTCACCCTCTGTTTCAACTTCCCCCAGGACACCTGGCTAACATACTCCCGCCATCTGTCGGCCTTGGATGGCTGGGGCCCCAGGTTGTTCTCAAACATGGGCACTGGAAGATTGACTCGGCGTCGTGGAGGAGGCGCGCTGGGCTTCTCCCCACGGCGCAGGAAGGCCTCCACCAGCTCCTGATCATCCTCACTCTCCACATCGCTGCCCAGGAATTTGCTGCCCAAGTAACTGACCGGCATTTTGCGCACCTTCCTGGTCCTCCCGGAGGAGCTCCTGTTGCCTTTGACTTTGGAGGTATCGAAGTCACTCAACTCGCTGTCGCTGCCATTGCTGCTGTCATAGGTGCCTACAACCAGCCTAAGTGGTGGAGTGACCATCTGCGGGACTCTCCTCACTCTCGGCTCCTTGGCTCTTTTGCGGGGCTGGGGTGGGTGTGGGGTGCTCTTTTCGATGATACGGGCCACGTCTTCCAGGGTGCGGCCCTCCTCCTGCAAAAACTGGATTAGCCGCTCCCGAAACTCAGCTTCCTTAGTTGCAGGCTTGGAGATGACTCTCCACACGCCCCCAGCCAGGCGGACCTCCCGGGGAATGAGCAGATAGTCTACATCCTCCCCAATCTGCAACATCCCCACCGTGGAGTCCTCTTCTTTGCGGAACACCTTCCCGATTTTCTTAAAGGTGCCCACAGGCCTTAAGGCCTCCACTAACACGTCCAGATCGACATCTTTGCAGACGTCGGGGACACTCCAGAGGATCAGGCAATCGGGAGACGGGAGGAAGCCCCAAGGGAACCATCCCCCTACGTGGCTTTTCTCGAGAGTCTTTAAGATCTCCAGTGTGGATGCTCGGGTGGGGGGGCAAAAAGCCCAGACTCTTGGCTTCTAGTCTTGGGGAGGGGGCGGTGGAGAGTCCTAGCAACTCTGCTCACACAGAGTGTCTCCTCCCTGCAATTTTCTCTTCAGGCGACAAGTCCAAGTTGGCTCCCCCAACCCCCTCGAAGTTGTAGCAAGCAGTTTTCCAGGATGCTTACATGAACTGAAGCACGCTCAGTCCCGAGGCTCAAAGTTCAGTCCAAACTGGAATCGCCAGTGTCCCGGCTCCAAGTTGGGGTCCCACGAGCTCCGATCGCTTCTCCCTTGCCCCAGACACCAGAATACAGCTGAAAGTTCGTGGGCGGACTCTGCAGACAAAGACGACTCAGCGTGGCCTTTCAATATGGCGAGGCGCTTAAAGGCCTCCGCCCAGCCCCGAGGAGGGTCTCCCGCCCCCAGGCAGGCTGCCACCCGCTCCAAACTGACCTTGCGCTCAGTCTGCGGTGGAGCCGAGAGCCGCAGGAAGTTTCTGGGCGCCCTCCCCTCCTGGGTGAGGCCCACCTTCTCCTTCTCATCTTACACTCTAAGCCTGGGAAGACTGGCAGCGGGGCTGTCCACTCCCCTTCGGGGCAGCCTCCCTCTCCTCCCCCACAGAGGTGTGGCCGCCCCCCAGAACTGGGTGCCAGGGCTTCCCTTAGCTGCTGCCAAAACCCACGTCATCATCCTTCCCAAAAGGCAACGGGTCCCCAGCCTGCCATCCTAGACGTGCAAGCCCAAAAGGTGCGGATGCTGATGGCTCAAATTCTTTGAAGGCTAATGCAATTATGAACGTGCGTTTAGTGCGTTTAAAATTAAGTGTATGGGACCAGAGAGGTGGCCCAGTGGTTAGGAGCATGGGCTGCATTTATGTAAGACCTGGGTTTGACTCCCAGAACCCATCCGATGGCTCACAACCCTCTGTATTTCCAGTTCCAGGGGATCCAATACCCTCTTCTGATCTCTGTGAGCACTGCACATAAGTGGTATACACACACAAACACACACACACACACAAACACACACACACACACAGAAGACATTCATGTACACAAAGGGGGGGCACACAAGATAATCCAATGGGTAAAACCATTTGCCATGCAAGCCCTATATTGCCTG
>NC_034608.1:12385062-12386754 GCF_900095145.1 Mus pahari | reverse complement strand
GGTCTACAGAGTGAATTCCAGGACAGCCAGGGCTATACAGAGAAACCCTGTCTCAAAAAATTAAAATAAAATAAAATAAAATAAAATTAATTAATTAATTAAAAATCTTTAAATTAAATAATTAAAATTAAATTTAATTAAATAATTAAAAATTAATTTAAAAGATCACAGAGATGTTGTGCCCTCAGTTCTTAGTTTATGTATCCCACATGGCCTCAGATTTATAGGAATCCTCCTGTCTCAGCCTCTAACTACTAGGCTTTACATAGGCCACCATTATCAGGCTTAAGCAACAACAACAAGAGCCAGGTAAGGAAGTGACTTTAATATCAATATAAAAACATACATCAGGCATGGGGTGCACACTTGTGACCCCAGTAATTGGAGGCAGGAGGATCAGGAGGGTAAGGTCACTCTCAACTTCAAAGAGAGCTCACACCAGCCTGAGCTACGAGAGACCCAGGGGCTGGAGAGATGTCTCTGTGATTAAGAGCTTGCTGCTCTTACAGGATTCAGTTCCCAGCACCCACGTGGTGGCTTACAGTCACCCAGAACTCCAGTTGACTGGGATCTGATACCTTCTAACCTTCACAAGAAGCATGTCTGCACAAGCTACACGAGAGAGAATGCACGCGAGCACACACACACACAATCATAACAAAATTTAAAGTAAAATAAACACTTGTGATTTTATTTAACCCAGGAAGACCTTGGAGGCAGATCATGAGCAATGAGGGAAAGGGAAAGGAGAAAAAGAAGGTGCAGGAGAGGATTTTTCGGGTTCAGGTTTGGAGTCGGGGTGGGGTGCTTTGTGTGGGTCCTGTCCTGGCTGCGGTTTCCCTGTTGGGAGTAGGAGGGGGGACTCTTTTGCTCGATCTGCTTAATTGAACTTTCCTCCTCTTCACAAGACAGAATTCTAGCTGCTCAGCCCAAGGCCTTGAACATCAGCTAGTGGTCTCCAAGGCAACGAGGCATGCAAGGGGCCCTGGCTGAGCTTAGGGGAGAAGCTGGAACTTCCACACAGCAGGCACAGAGGCAGCCCCTCCAGCCTTCCTTAGGCCTCTTCCCCAAAGCAGAGGTGCTTTGAAGAGAAACCAAGACACCCCCCCCCCAAGGGCTTTAAAGTGGCGGCATGTGAATTCTAAGTCTTGAGGTTGGGGATTTCGCTCAGTGGGGGAGCATTTGCCCAGCAAGCATTAGGTGGGGGTTATAAAGAACCCTGAATCATGGGGCTGGAGATGTTGCTGGAGAGTTCAAGCACTCCCTTCTCTTTGTCGAGCCCACATGGCGGCTCTCACAAGCATCTGTTACTCCAGGTCCAGGGGATCCTGTGCCTTTTTTTGACCCAGACACATGGCACACATGCATACACACAGGTAAAATAGATCTAATTTTAAAATCTTAACCTGGGTCTAATCGTGTGATCCAGGCTTCTCTGGAGGCTGAGACCAGAAGATCAAAAGTTCAAGGACTCAATTTCTCCCCTCCACACCCCCCGGCCGGAAGCAGAGTGTGTTCGAGGTAGGTGACAGTCAGCAAAGTTCTATAGGAGAGAGTGAAGATGAGAGAGTAATGGGGTAAGCAAATGATCTGGAAGGGGAGAGCGCTTGGGCAAGAAGCCAGGAGTTAGGACTGGGCGTCTGTACATGAGCTCAAAAGGTGAGATGAGGAGAGGTCGCTTGGGGAGAGCTC
>NC_034608.1:12382297-12385051 GCF_900095145.1 Mus pahari | reverse complement strand
TGTCACATGGTTGGGCCAGGCCTTGGAGTGTCCCAGTGCTAACAGCTGTGAGCCACCATGTGGTTGCTGAGAATTGAACTCAGGACCTCTGCAAGAGCAGTCGGTGCTCTTAACTGCTGAACCATCTCTCCAACCCAAGGATTCAATTTCTAACTATAATTCCCAGCCGTGTGTGTGTGTGTGTGTGTGTGTGTGTGTGTGTGTGTGTGTGTACATCTACACATGCACATACATCTTAAAAGTGAAGATCCCAGATGTTTGATATTCTTATAATTACCAGCCCCTGATCATTTCTGCTGGGTGTTTTAAATCATCCAGCCTGAGGTAGAACCATAATATAATTTATAACTTTATACTGTTTAAAAGAATTTTGTTGTGGCTGAGTGATAGAGCTCCTGCCTAGAACTCCCCAGTGAGAGAGAGGCTGCCCTAGGGAGTGTGGCTCAATGATAGAGTGCTGGGGTTTGGTGGCAAGGCTCTAGGTTGGGTTCCATCGATCCATTAATAATAATGATGATGATAATTTTAATAACATTGAAAGCTGATATCTGAACCAGCCCATTATGGGCCTGTGGTGCAATCGTTTGCAGAGGAAGGGACCTGAAGTAGTTAGCCTTTCTCTCCTCAGTCCTGAGGGTCACTGAGCTAAAGGTTAGCAGACTCTCACTGTCAGGGCCCCTCTGGCTGCCTCGAGGCAGGACAAATCCTCTGCCGCCAGGACAACTGAGATGTCCTAGGGGAGAGCTCCACTGTTTCCCCGGAGTTACTCCGTGCCTGCCCCGTCTTGCTTATTGTTCTAGATGGCGGCAGAGCTCTTGCCTGAGGAGGAGACCCTGGGCTCCATCTGCAGCACCCACAAGCAGAAACAAAGACTTCAGGGTTCTTTGTTTCCTAAGGTCACAAAGCGCCTGTATCTTGCTTCACTCACTGCCTTCAGACTTCCGGTTTCTCAGGAAGACCCCCAGACATAAAGCTTTAAGAGAAAACTATTCTTGTCTTGGCTCTTTCTTGTTAATTTGGTTTTGTAATAATTACAGTCACAGAGCCAGAATCCTCACAAGAATGAGGGGCATGGCTCACGGGGATTCCAGCTCTCGGAAGGCAGAGAAAATCGATTGGGAGTTTAGGATCTGATGAGTTTGGGTCTCAGATAACAAAGGGGGTATGGGGTGGGGTGGGAAGATGGGTTCAATCCCAGGGACCCACATCACAGAGGAAGAGAACGAGAACCAGTTCCCAGTTGTACTCTGATCCCCACCCCACCCCAATAGAAACACACAAATAAATGCAAGGATGTTTTTAAAGTGTGGGAAGGGGCTATTCCCTCCATCCCCAGACCCTTCGGGCACTGGAAAGGATAGTTTGAGTACCAGAAGAGGGTTTGTTTTGTTTTGTTTTGTTTTGGGTGTTGTTGTTGTTGTTTTGGCAGCCCTGACTGGCCTTGAGCTCCCTGTGGAGACCAGGCTGGTCTTGAACACACAAAACCTCTGCTTTCCAAATGCTGTATGTACCACCATGCCTAGCCAGCCTGAAGCATGAGACCTGTCATTGCTTTGTACTTTGGTGTGTGTGTGTGTGTGTGTGTTATTTCAATTTTTAAACAAAATTTATTTCACACTTATGGGTGTTCTGCCTGCATGTGCGTGTTTGTGTACCTCTTACCTGCAGAGAACAGAAGAGGGCAGTGAGTCCCCTGGACACAGAGTTATAGACTGTACAAAGTCATTATGTGGATGCTGGGAACCGAACTCAGGTTCTCTGGAAGAGTGATCGGTGAGTGCTCTTAACTGCTGGGCCATGTTCCCAGCCTCTCATTTCACTTTTGAGACATAGTGAACTCAGTATATAGCTGAGAGTGACCTTGATTTTCTAATTCTCCTGCCTCTTGCTCTCTGTACTGGAATGATAGGCATGCACCTCCTACCCAGAGGGGCTTTCTGCATGCCAGCTGGACAAGCAGGCACTCTACAACCCAACTCCAGAAACAGCCCTGCTTTTTTGTTTTGGTTTGCTTGTTTTGAGGGAGTTTTTTGTTTGTTTTTCTTTGGCTTTTTAAACATTCTATTTATTTATTATTTATTTATTTATTTATTTATTTATTTATTTATTTATTTATTTGATGTATATGAGTCTGCTGTCACTGACCAGAAGAGCATCAGATCCCTTTACAGATGGTTGTGAACCACCATGTGGTTGCTGGGAATTGAACTCAGGATCTCTGGAAGAGCAGGCAGGGCTCTTAACCACTGAGCCATCTCTCCAGTCCCTGTTTAAGGTTTTTTTTTTGTTTTGTTTTGTTTTGTTTTGTTTTCGAGACAGGGTTTCTCTGTGTAGCCCTGGCTGCCCTGGAACTCACTCTGTAGACCAGGCTGGCCGTGAACCCAGAAATCCACCTGCCTCTGCCTCCCAAGGGCTCTTTAAGTTGAGACAGGATTTCATGTAGCCAAGACTGCCTTTAGGTAGCCCTGCGTATCCTTTAACCTCCTCCTCCCAAGTGTGGGAATCACAGCTGAGCACACCTGTCTCTCCACCATCTGTTTTTATTCTAAACAAATTGTCTGGCCTCTCACCCCAGCTTTGGAAAACAGCCTGGGGTCCCTGGAAGCCAGCCAAGCAGAAGAAATCGGTGTGTTCCAAGTTCTTTCAGCCAGTGGCATCAAATAACAACTCCTTAAAAAAAAAAAAGTATAAGGCAACTCGTCCAAGAAGGTTTTGGAATTTAAAAAATAGTGTGTGTGTGTAGAGAGAGAGAGA
>NC_034608.1:12378867-12380782 GCF_900095145.1 Mus pahari | reverse complement strand
TGTGCTGTGTGGGGGGGGGTGTATGGTGTGCTGTGTGTGTGGTGCGTGTGTGTGTGCCTTTGTGTCTGTGTGTCTGTCTTGGGGTGGGTGCCCATCGCATGACTCTCATATGGAGACCCTTCTGCTACAGAGACCTGGTGCTCAAACTCATGTGCTCAGGCTCCGAAGCCCCAAGGACTAAACCGACTTCATCATCTCCCCAGCCTACAGAGCTACAGGCTTCTCAACCACAGATCTGAGGCCGAAGGATTGAGTGAGTTTGATACTTGCAGGGCTACAGTGTCTGAAAACAAAAAGATACATGGGGTTTTCCATGTTATCAGACAGCAGAAAAAAATTACATAGACATAGGTGGTACAGGCCTGTGATTACTATCGGTGAGGTACTGAGGCAGGAGGATCGTGAGCTAAATAAAGGCCAGCCTTGGGTACATAGTAAGTTCCAGACCATCACAGGCTGCATAGCAAGAATCGGTCTCAAAGCATTAAATTTTGTATGCACACAAATTACAGTTGTGAAATGCAATTCACCTGGAGCCCTCACAGATCCTGGAAGTAGTGGAAGTTTGCAGGTGCCCCAAAGAGAGACTTCTCCACCCATCCACAACTGGATTTCTCGGTAATTGTTTTTCAGAAGGGGCAAGTGCCACACATGGAAGTGAACAGGGAGAAGAGATAACAGTAAAAACACGATACAGATCGACTTCCTCAACCTGGCTCAGACTTCAGGGAGTCTAACAACAGACGGTTTATTCCCGATGTATTTAAGCCCAGTATCATCTGGAAAAAGGTTTCCTGGTGTAATATCACTTCTGTTGCACAAAGAAACATAATTACACTGAAACTCAACTCAGGGTGCATGTTCATGCCTTCTAAGAAGATGGAATCTAGGGATGTGCTACCTGTACTCGCTTAAGGGCCTAAGTAAGGGTCTGGCGTGGTCTTGGTCACACGGAGAGTGTAGAGGTCATCTGGGCTATTAGCCTGTTCTTGTCCTGGTTATGGGAGCTTAATATGGCCTGGAGCAACAGACGACACAGAGCACAGCTTCCAGTTCTCAGCTTTCTGGATAGAAGAACAGGTTTACTGGTTTAATCACCTTTCCCGTTGGACAGACAGCCCTGTGTGCTTACAATTCCTGGTTTCTCTGGAGCTCTGCAGGCTCTAGACCTTCATACAAAGCTCCCGACACTTTCCTTCCTCCTCACCCTCACACAATTATCAGTTTATAGACTTGAGGACTCTTTATTTATTGAGACTATAGACTACCATGTAACCCAAACTGACCTCAAACTTGCTATACAGCCAAGGCTGGCCTCAAACTTGATCTCCTGCTTCAACAACAGTCTCTCCCCTCCAAGTCACGCTTCCTGAGACTTAACTTGGGGAGACCTACATGCTTACCCAAGGTGCCAATCAAAGTTAAGGGTGTCACCCCTGACCTTCCTTTCAGTAAGGGAGAGTCGCCATGTTCTGAACAGGCGCAGCCTTTAGGGACACGAACAGAACAGCAAGGTCCTCAGTGGAGACAGTGGGCAGCCTGTGTGTCAACCGTGGTTTACGAACTGTCTTCAACTTGAAGTCTCTGGTGATGGTACCCGAAGAATAGTGACCCGTTCCCTGCAAGGATTTTTCTTCAGGGCAGGTTCTTCCGGGGTCAGCTCCAGTTTTAGCAGGTCTAGCAAAAACACTTTCAAAAGCTTGCCATAGTGGACCTTCTGTTCAGGCAATGGCTAGCAGGCACCTGTCCCCTCTGTGGTCTCTATGGCAACAGTCTTGGATTTGTCTCCCTTTGTTGGGCTGGTCCTGCTGGCCTCAAAGTTGCTAGAAGTCTTCTACAAGTCTCTGGGACCCTCCTCAGTTAGAAGTTACTCTCCTTGGCTGAAGCAATACACACACACACACACACACACACA
>NC_034608.1:12368923-12378787 GCF_900095145.1 Mus pahari | reverse complement strand
CACACACACACACACACACACACACGCTTCCATGTTCCTTGCACAGTCTCAAACATTACCCACAATCCCTCAAATATAGAAAATTAGAGCCATGAGGGTAAGGCTAATAATTGACTACATGTTCTGTACCTGGCACACTGTCGATGCTCAGGAGATTTTTGTTGGTTAAATGAATAACGTGTCCACACTCAATCACATACGAGGTATATTTCTCTAACTTTTCTTAAATGGAAACTTCACTCACTTAGATGTATCTGAGTAACACCACTATCATCGTGAATGTCACGGGCAGGGATTTTTGTTGGATTTTCCCTCCCTTTTTATTCCAAGATCCAAGTACCATTCTGGAATATAGTGGGTGTGAAATAGACATATACAGAGTGATTAAAAAAAACACTCACCCAGACGTAGGCCACACCCACTCAGCTGTAGTTAAGAAGTGCTAGGCTCAGACTGTGGCTATAGTTCACTAACACAGAGTTTGCCTAGAATCTCCCAGCGAGGGGCCGGGTGCGTGGTTCAGTGACAGAGCACTTGTATGGCATGCTTGTATGGCCCCCTAGCTCAGTCCCCAGGATTGAGCAGAATAAACAGGCTTTCCTGATAAGGTCAAATATCATGTGCCACACTCAGGTGATAATCTTTCTGGCTCAAAAGTCACCCATTCACTCGTCTATCACCTCCTATCCACAGTCACTCAGTCCCAAAATGCTATGCTATGTACTTTCCCACAGTCACCTCAACACACTCAGATGACTCCCTTAGCGCACCCCACCCCCATACACACTCATCATAACTCACAGCTTCTTCTCAGAAGCCTGCTGTCGGCGCCGATTTTTCTTGTTTTTCTTCTTCTCCTTCCTTCCTTCTTCAGGCTTGTCCTCCTTTTCTGGGTCCTCCAGAGGGGGCACCCCGTGCCCCTTGGTGGTGCCCCCTTGTCTGCATTCTCCCCTCGCGGAGACAGGCAGCACTTCCCGGGAGGTAGCTCTCTGAGACCTAGCGTGGTGGGACACAGCTCCTGCCTGAGGATGCGGGCCACATCCTCTACCATCCTGCCCTCTCTCCGCAGGAACAATTGAGTTTGGTGAGGAATTCGATGTCCTGCCATTTGGGCATGTAGACCACTCTCCACACACCGCCCTTGCCTTTGATCTCCCTGGGGACCACATCATAATTGAGGTCTTCTGCCAACCTAATGATAGCTGCCTTGGATCTGTCCTCCTCCAGAAAGGCCTTCCCAACCACTTCAAACTTGCCCAGCGGTTTGAGGGGAACCCGTATGATATCTTCAAATTCTTGGTGGCTACAGTCCTCTGGGATCCCCAGGATCATCAAGGACTTGTAACTGTCTACCTCCAAGGCCTTGCAACCATGTTCTAACAATGCAATGTCCTGGACTCCAAATACCATCTTGCCCAACTCCTTGAGGCAGCTGTACGTGCACTGCTGCGCTGTGAAGCTTCCTTGAGAAACCACAGAAGGGTCCAGGATGCCAAGATCTCTTTCCAAGGGTGAGGAGAAAACAAGGCCTCACAGGGGAGGCGATTGATAGTCCCAATTGGTCCAACTCAGTCAAGAGGACCCCCGCCCAGCTGTCTGCAGCCTACCCGCTGCGAGTTCACTCAGACTCACGTCAGCCTCGGAATTGGAGCTGGGCAGTCGTGGCTCCCAGGTCTTAGGCAAGGTTGATCTAAGGAGAATTTGAAGATGCAGACTCCCCCTGCACTGCCTGTGGCCTTTGGCAATCTCTGTGGACCCAAGGCCACTGGTCTCCCACCTGCTGCTGCCACCTTTGTGAGTGTTGGGGTGGCGACTCGCGGGTGAAGTAGATCGCTTCTTACTGCTGGCCCAGAGTGACAGAGTTACTGTGCCCTGTGACAGAGTTAAAGACCAGGATGTGGCAGTGGCGCTGCACTTGCTCCAGCAGTGACGTCATAGCTTCCCCGTGCACTGAAGCCTTGTGATCACCATGGCAACTGCCAGAGCATCACCTCTGCCATTGGCAGATCCTGCTGCTTTGAAATCAAACACTAAGGCAAAGCGGGGTCATTAGGAAGTGAAGGGTCGGTGCCTCATACCTTTCTCATTTGAGAAAGGAGAGGATTCCAGGCAGGGGGGACAAAGAAGATAAAAAGTAAGCCTGCGATGTCATTTGGTTTCAAAAAGTTAGGGTATAGTCAAAGAATAAGACAAAGCCTGTAAGGACACAGAAGCCAGCCTGAAGGGTACTCACGAGTCAATTCAGAGAATTTGAGCATCACTACACATTTCTTTCTTTCACTCTTTTTGCCCCTGAGATCTTGTCTCCTAGGCTGGTCTTGATTTTGCTATATAACCAGAACTTTGGACTTCTGATCCTCCTGCCTCCACTTCTCAAGATCCAGGGCTCCTACATGCCAGCAGCGTGGTGCCTGGTCTATTGTAGCTCTGAGGATGGAAACCAGGATCCTAGCATGCCAGGAAAGCATCTACCAACTGGGAAACACTCCTGCCTGAGCATTAATATTAAAATCAACAGATTGTAACAGACAGTAACAAACATTAATACTTCCTGAATAAACTAAGAACAGGTGGAGTCATGTAAATACATACACAGGTGGAAAGTTATTTTTTAAAATCTTCCCTTTTTAAATGCTTTTTATATATTATGTCTGAGTGTTTTGTCTGCTTGTATGTCTGTGTACCACATGCATGTCTGATGCCATGCAGGTCAGATGAGGACATTGGATCCTCTGGAACTGAAATTACAATTGTGAGTCAACCCTCATGAAACCTTCCAACTGAACTCAGATCCTGGGAGAAATCAGGAGGTGGACCTAGAGAGATGGCTCAGTGGTTTAGAGCACTGGCTGCTCTTGCAGAGAACCTGGGTTTGGTTCTGAGCACACACATGGTAGCTCATAAGTACCTGTAGCCAAGGGTGGAGCCAAACACCTTTATTCCTAGCACTCAGGAGGAAAGAAGGTTGATCTTTGTGAGTTCAAAGCCGCCTAGTTTACATAGCCAGGTTCACAAAGCAAGTTCCATCCAGTGAAGGCTGCGCAGTGAGATTGCGCTGGGAAGTGATGGCATGTGCCTTTAATCCGGGAGGCAAGTGCAGGTAGATCTCTGTGAGTTAGAGGCCAGCCTGGTCTACAAAGAGAGTTCTTGGATAGCTAAGACTGTTATTACATAGAGAAATCCTGTCTGGAAAGAAAACCTAATGTGTATATCTGCGTGGGCAGAAAACACTTTGGACTGGGTTCGTACTGAAGAGCTTAACATCCTAAAATAGGATAGGATGCAAGGAAAATGAATGCCCTGTCGGTTTGCGCTGATCAGAGCATGATTTTATTAATCGGACAAGGAAGGATTCTAAGCCCTCCCTGAGTCCCCTGGAGAAACTCTCTCTGTCTCTCTCTGTCTCTCTGCGGCGCGGTCCGATCATGAGCGGAGATGTATCTGGAAGGTGGGTTCGAGCGAGTGGGCAGAGACGACGTTAATGGTTGGTCCGAGGGACAGTGGACGGCGACAGTGGGCGGTGATGAAGACGACGACGACGTAGGGCGGTCTGACGACTCTGCATTCTGGGAGATCTGGGGAGGTCTTCTTAACAGCAATCCTGTGCATCTGCAAGGGGCGCAATATAATGTTTAGAGGGAGAGTGGTTAGTGGAGGTGAGAGACCCCAACAACCTAATAATAATAATAAATTAATAAACCTAACTACTTGTAACTCCACTTTCAGAGATCTTTCCTGGTCTCTTCCAGCACCTACATAGGTAGATACACACATACAGATACACAGGCACTCAAGTAAAAATAAATATTAAAAATTTAAAAAGTAATTATACTGAATATAAGTTGACTATTTATAACTGGGCGTTGGTGGTGCACGCCTTTAATCCCAGCACTCGGGAGGCAGAGGCAGGTGGATTTTTGAGTTCAAGGCCAGCCTGGTCTACAAAGTGAGTTCCAGGACAGCCAGGGCTACACAGAGAAACGCTGTCTTGAAAAACCAAAAAATAAATAAATAAATAAATAAAAGTTGACTGTTTATGCAGCACAGGAAACACAGTGTGCATCCATTCCTATGAATACACTTCCCTTCTCAAGTTTCAAAGACACAGGGCTGGAGCCAGGGTTCAGCAGTAGAACATTTGCTTAGTACCTTTCAAGCCCTGGCTTCCATACAACATTCACACAAAAAGAGCATGGGAAGGGGCTGGAGAGATGGTTTAGCAGTTAAGAGCACTTCCTCTCTCTGGCAGAGGACCCAGGTTCAGCTCCCAGCACCCAGGTAGCATCTCACAGCCACCAGAAACTCACATAAAATAAGATGCATATGACCTTTTAAATTAAGTAAAAATAAATAAATAATAGCACATGTACTTAGAAGAGAGCTGGAGAGAAAAGAATCACCTTCAATTCTATTCACGCTTTATTTTTATATTTATGTCTGTGTGTGAGCCACGCATGTGCAGGTACACTCAGAGGCCAGAAGGCGGCGTTAGATCCCCAGAAGCTGCAGTTGTGGGCAGTTGTGAGCTGACTGCCATGGTATGGGGGAACTGAACTTGGGTCCAGGGAAGGAGCAGGGGCGATTCTTAGCTGGTGAGCCAGTGTCTCCAGCCCCACTCAGCTTCATTTCTATGCATAGCATTGTAACCAAGAGATATATGTTCCTATTCTTAAAAAAAAATAAAATAAAATAAACTTAAAAAACAAAATGCTGGCCTGTAATATGTACCATTGGCTTTTTGAGACCTTGGCGCTTGGCTGCATGTCCCTGGTTTTATTAGGCACATTCCAAACTGAGGCGCCAGCAACAGAGCGGTCCATTCATTTGACAAACCAATGCTTACTGAAAAGTTACTTTTCACCAGGCTGGGGGGCAGTGCTGAGCAAACAGGAACATTCAGATTCAGGACAAACTATGCATTTAGTAGCCCAGTCTCGTGGTTATGGCAGGCTTGCTCTGTTTACAGGGCGGGGAGAGTGTTTGTCGGAGAAATATGTGGCCCTGGTGTGGAGTGAATATAACATACTGGTCGGGCTCAGCGAGCTGAGCCTGGAACACATTTTGCTGTTCTTTATAGGCGCAAGAAGTGATGGGGAGGAGGGAGGGAAGGGCAGCAGCTGCGGCAGTGACAGCTGGGGGAGGGGAGGGGGCTTCAGTGCAGTTATTCTGGAGGAGTTAGTATGCAGGTCCTCAGCTGGGGGCATAGGGCACCCAAATGCCTCATTCTTATTCTTTCTAGTGGTTGATGGGTTCGTTGTCTTTCCAGGTGTACAATCCTCTCACCTCTAGTCATCAGTCACATCTCCTCCTTGCTAATTCTTATGCTGTTCTTTCTCAGATCCGATTATGAACCACGCTTCTTGAATCTTTTACCATATGGTCCAAGGTTGGGGTCTCTGTCCATCCTGTACTCCAGACCACAATCACAGATAGTGATGCCATGTTCGTTCAGTCTATATCGCTATAGTAACGTATCTGAGGCTGTATCTTATGGAGGAAAGAGGTTATGTTGTTGATTGAGACAAAGACTCACTGTACAGCCCAGGGTAGCCTGAAACTTGGGATCTGATTGCCTCCATGATACTTGGCAGGAAATGCTTTTTTTTTTTTTTTTTTTTTTGGTTTCTTTTGGTTTTTATTTTTTGTTTTTTTGTTGACTTGTGGTTTGGCTCACTTAGAGAGCCCCTGCCTAGAATCCCCCAGTGAGGGGCTGGGGGCTTGGCTCAGTAGTAAAGCCCTTGCCTAGAATCCCCCACTGAGGGCTGGGAGAGTGGCTCAGTGGTCAAACTCTTGAGCATATGCAAGACCCTAGGTTCCATCCTCAGAAACACAAAAGAAAAAACAAGTGATAAGAGGACTGGAGAGATGACTCAGCTTTCTGCTCTTCTAAAGAACCTGAATGTCGTTCCCAGCTCGACATCAGATGGCTCGCTACCATTTACAATTCCATGTACAGGTGCGCGCGCACACACACACACACACACACACACACACACACACACATTAAACAAAGAGAGAGGGTTAGAGAGAGAGAGAGAGAGAGAGAGAGAGAGAGAGAGAGAGAGAGAGAGAGAAGAAAAACAATTGCTAGGGAAGGAGGGAAGGAGGAGGGAAAGAGGGCTGAAAAAGGAATAGTAAGGAAAAATACTATTATTTTTTTTTATATTTTTTTTGATTTTTCAAGACAGAGTCTCACTGCGTAGCCCTGGCTGTCCTAGAACTCTCTCTGTAGACCAGGCTGGCCTCAAACTCCAAGATCCTCCTGCCTCTGCCTTTTAAGTGCTGGGATTTAGAGGCATGTGCTAGGACCACCCAGGAAAAAAAAAATCTCGTGACATCAGCCAAGCATGGTGGCTAGGCCTTTAATCACAGCACTTGGGAGGCAGAGATGGGGCTCTCTGTGATATGTGAGATCAGTCTGTGATAAATGGGAAGTTCGGAAGCCCTGTGATTAAGTGCGGTGGTGAGATGGCTCAGCGGGTAAGAGCACTGACTGTTCTTCTGAAGGTCCTCAGTTCAAATTCCAGCAACCACGTGGTGGTTCACAACCACCCATAATGAGATCTGATGTCAGCTACAGTGTACAATAATAAATATATTATAATAAATAGTGTATAATAATAAATAAATCTTTAAAAAAGAAGGCAGATTAACTTTACTTTGGATAATTCAAGGCTTATGAAGTTTTGGGGGGACTGAGTAGGAATATCCAGGAAGGGCAAAGGTCGTCAGCTGGGGCACAGGGCACCGAAATGCCTCATTAGCACAGGGAAGCATTTCAGGAATCTCAGTGCTGTCTGAGCAGGTGCTATCAAGAGAAAGGACATGGATCCTGTAATCTAAGTAAGGCTGCATGACATTCTTCAGGTGGAGGGGTATGTTAGTGTGCCTGTGTGTGTGGACTTCGAATTCTCCAGATATGGTCAGAGAAGAAAGGCCCACACCGGTTGTTAGGGTTCCGTCTAAGCTCCATCCCACGGTTACCTGGCAACAGCTAGGTAGGCCTGACCCGCTATAAAAGGGGCTGCTCGCCCCTGCCCTTGATCTGTCGCTCCTCCCTTGCTCTTTTCCTGCTTCTCTTCCCCTTCATGAGCTCTACTCCTCTACTTTTCTACTCTCTCCCTCTCTCTGCCTTTCTCTGCCCTACTATCCTCTAAACTCCCCTCCCTATATTCCATCGTGCGACTGGTCCCTAAGGAGGAAGGGATATCTCGGCATGGGCACACCAAGGCACCCCCTTCCCCCATACCCCACCACACCTCCATAGAACATATCTCCCCTCTCTTTATCTTTTTATAAACACATCACCCTGAAGGGAGGAATCCCCCATGTTGCTTAGAGGCTTTCAGGTCATGGTGGACTTCGACCTTAATTAGATTTTTCCCACATACATGGTGAATCTCAGGATGGCCCAGGCTATCTAGACAGACCCTGCCTCAAAGAAAACAAAATCTTGTTCAGCAGGAGCACGTGGCTTGGTGCTCCTTGCACGGGGGAAGGTGTTATAGCAGTATGTAGCATGTCTTTTATAAGGTTTTTGATGAGCTCCAGTGAATCAGTGCAGGCTGAAATCGTTAGGGAGGGAGTGGCTAGGGGATGAAGAATTCCATTGGGGGGTGGGGGGGCTCATAAAACTAAATGGAGTGAGGCTTATGAACTCTGGTCTCAGAGGCAGCAGGCTTGAAGTTAGGAGACATTGGCACATGAAAGGTGCTTTACAGCCTGCCATTGGATGAGATGATGAAGGGAAAGGATGTGGGGAGAAGAGTGGAAATGGTCCAGGCCCACAGGACTGAGGCCCTGTCCTGTCAGATGGAGGTGGAAGAATCAGGACAGATGGCAGAGGAAAGAGGGAGAAAAAGAATCATTTTTCAATATTTATTTATTTTATGTATGTGAGTACACTGTCACTGTCCTCAGACACACCAGAGAGAACATCAGATCCCATTACAGATGGTTGTGAGCCACCATGTGGTTGCTGGAAATTGAACTGAGGACCTCTGGAAGAGCAGTCAATGCTCTTAACTGCTGAACCATGTATGTCTCTGTGAAGGTGTTAGATATTAGAGTTATAGACAGTCGTGAGCTGCCATGTGGATGCTGGGATTTGAACTGAGGTCCTCTAGGAAGAGGAGTCCGTGCTCTTAACCAGTGGTTAAGAGAGAGTGGAGCCATCTCTCCAACCCTATTATCTCCTTCTTAAGAATGAGGAAACAAGTACAAAGAGGGTGATGATATCTGTAAGCTTAAACTTTCAAACCGTATTTTAATGACTGTTCTTAAATGCTTTAACCTCCCTTGTAGCCTACCACCCCTCAGAGGTAGTGGGAAAGAAAAGATACAGGGAAGTGGACTTGTTTAGAACCTCCCTGTTTCTTTGAAGCAAATCCCATCTGCGTTGACTGGAAATCCGCAGTTCAGTTCATAGGTTAGCAGGCAGCAGCAGCTCCATCCACTTGCAAACACTTGAAAGGGAAAACTATATAGATTCAAGGTTTTGGAAATAGATTAAAAAAGTAAGTTTCAAAATTCAAAGACTCGGGGCTGAACACTGTGAAATACAAGCCCGGCCATAAAGATAAGGAAAAGAATGCAGGAGCTGAGCTATCAGGGCTGACTCCACAGCCATCTGGCAGAACGGCGCCTCCCCTACTTTACTGAGAGTCATACATCAACCAGGTGTCCTGCTGCCCCCGATAAACCTCAGGCCCTTAAAATTCCTAAACATTTTAGTCTCCACGGACTATTCTGCTAGTTTGTAATCACCTTGCTATGTTTAAATGAGCCAATCGCATGTAACCGCGCGAATTCTCCCCATACCCCGACCCTTACCCTTTAAAAACCCCTAGCTATTGAGTCTCGGGGTCGCTTCCTCTGTCTCCTGTGTGAGATATGAGTCCACCCGGAGCTCTGCCAATAAACTGCCTCGTGCATTTGCATCAAGAAGGCCTGTCTGTCGTGTTTCTGGGGCACCCTGACTCCCGTGACCTGAGGACCCGAGGGAGTTCCCCACGAGGGGGAATCCACCAGCAGTCAGTCTGGTTGGGGAGTGTCGGGGCAGCAGCAGCAATGGCAGAGGCATCTGTTAGGTAACAGAGACAGCCAGGCCTCAGTGGCATTGCTGAGTCAGCAGGAGGGTTTGGACCAGCAGGGACGCAGGAGCAGTTCTCAGCTGTGTCTCTCTCAACATGAGGATCAGCAACTGAGAGACCAAGGAGGGCTGCACGGCCAGCTCTACAAGCAATCCCAGCCCCTCTCACAGGTCATTGAGTCCTATTTATACTCCCTCCAAACGTCATGTGTCCTCAACGAGCTTTGTCTCACCACATGTCTTGCCTCAGCAAGTGAGTCTGACTTAGCAAAGCTCCACGTGAGTCTTTATCAGCTGACATCACTCCGCCAATCAGCCCAATTCCACAGAAGCAGCTAGAAGCGGCATGAAGCTGCCGGCACAACACCAGAAGTTTTTTTGTTTTTGTTTTTGTTTTGTTTTGTTTTGTTTTGGTGCATTGGTGCATTTCTCTCTATAGAGTCCCGACGAATGCAGCTCAACTGCGCAATGTAAGGCAGACCAATACATTTGTGTCCTTAGCAAAGAATCCTTCGTCACGTGTCCGTTCATGTGCTTGCTTTAGCAGACACCCTTTCACCTGTGTTCACCTCAGTGAAATCTTGTTTCACGTGTCTGCTTTAGCAAAACACCATCCAATACACCTCACTTTCCAAAGAACCCTTAAGTTTATACTTCAGATAAACAGCTGGCAAAGTTGAGATGACCATCAAATGGCAGAGTTGCAGACTCTTCCCTTGGATGGGTTCTTCCTCCACTTCTCTGAACTCCTCTCCCTCTCTCTCTCTCTCTCT
>NC_034608.1:12366688-12368363 GCF_900095145.1 Mus pahari | reverse complement strand
TCCTGGCTGTCCTGGAACTCACTTTGTAGACCAGGTTGGCCTTGAACTCAGAAATCTGCCTGCCTCTGCCTCCTGAGTGCTGGGATTAAAGGTGTGCACCACCATGCCCGGCAGCTTATTTTTTAAATGTTTTGGCTAACTCAAAGCCTGGGAATTCCTAAACCTTCCCCTGCTCCCCCAGGCCCAATCAGGGAAGTGGCCAGTGGCCTCTTACTGGAAATCTCATATGGCTGATTGGTTTTATCTCATGCCACTCCTGCATCCCATCCTTCCTCCCCAGGTCATGGTGATTCTGCCTCTCCTCTCCACTGTGTTCTAGCCTGCCCAACTCTAAGGGTCCCACCCCATCTCCCTTGTATAGCCATTAGCCGCGGGCATCTTTATTGATCAATCAAAAACCAATTGGGGACGAGGACCTTCAGCATTTGAATATGCAGATTCCCGATTGAGTCAAAGCATTAGAACCAATTTCCAACAGGAGGCTGACAGTTCTGGCCCTTCCCAAGCCTCAGCTGCAGCAAATACAGAGTTATGCAGGCCCCCCATTGTCCCAGGAGCCCCACAGTCTGCTGCTGAGTGGCTCACAAGGCCCTTCCCACCAGGCACATGGTGAGCCCAGTCCTCTGGGTGTTGATCAAATGCAAGCTGGATGTAGGAAAGCAGCACCTGGGAGTGTCCAAAGGAAACTAGTTACTCACAAGGAACCGCACCCAGAGCCCTCCAAAACCCCAGTGAGGGGCAGCCTTTCCACAGCCCCTGGGCCTCTGAAGCTGCTGAGAGCTGAGTTTCTTCAGAGCAGCAGGATTGTCCAGGCTAAAGGGGTCTCCACAGACTGGATGCAGCTAAGAGTTTGGCAAGGAAAGATGATGCTGAGTCCCCACCCCTCACCCACCCCTCCACACCAACAATGTTACCACAAACATCCCTGGAAGGACTTAAAGCAAGAGGGTTGGACTTAGGGTAAGCCTATCGGAATCTGCCTTGGCGGGGGAGACAGACAGAGAGAGAGACAGAGACAGACAGAGAGAGGAAGCAGGAATAAGAGGAGGAAGGAAGCTGTGGCCCAGTTCGTAGAGGGTTTGCCTAGCATGCAGGAAGCCCTAAGTTCTATCTGTCTCAGTTCATTTACTTTGTGTGGTGGTGCACATCCATAACCCCAGCCCTCAGGACGGCGAGGCAGGGACATTAAGAGTTCAAGGCCATCTACAGAGTCAAAGGGAATTTGAGGCCAACCCCAGCTGGAGACTCATTTCAAAATGGAGAGCAAGAGCAAGAAGAGAAGAAAAGAGGGAACTGAGGAAGAGAAGGAAGAGAAGATGGGAGGAGACAGTATTGGTGAGGAGAGATGATTCTGTATTCCCACCCATTAGTGTTCACATATGCACCAGAATGCCTAGACACTCAGGTACATAGGAAGGGAAAGAAGAGAAGGGAGAGGGGAGGAAAGGATCTGTGATAGTTTGAATAAGAATGGCCCACCTCCATAAGCTCATACATTTGAATGCTTGGTCCCCAGTCACTGGAACTGTTTGGGAAGGATTAGGGGGTGTGGCTTTGTTGGAGGAGGTGTGTCACTGGGAGTGGGCTTTAGGGTTTCATTCCTAGTTTTCTCTCTCTTTCTCTCTCTCTCTCTCTCTCTCTCTCTCTCTCTCTCTCTCTCTCTCTCTCTCTCTCT
>NC_034608.1:12359230-12365703 GCF_900095145.1 Mus pahari | reverse complement strand
TCACTTTGTAGACCAGGCTGGCCTCGAACTCAGAAATCCGCCTGCCTCTGCCTCCCAAGTGCTGGGATTAAAGGCGTGCACCACCACGCCCGGTGTAATACTTCATTATTTTATTAAACGTTAGTATTCACATATGCACAAGCATGCGTAGACACACACATACATGAAAACAAGCATGTTAATACTTATGTATCTACATCCAAAAAAATATATAGTCACATAGGTGCAGACCTGTATTTATGGAATTCATATATACATATGAACAGAGAGAGATGCATGCTGGTATATACATAAACATTTTTTCTCTTTTGGAAAGAAAATGAGGACTATTATGGTCACTTGGAATTGAGGGTAGGTAGGGGACAAGCAGAGGGGTCACCCTGTCATTTGAGTTCTGTACTGTTCAAATGTCTAACACCCCATGCTTCTTATTTTAAAATATCTACATGTGCTATTTTAGTAATGAGCTTATGGATCACTTCTTGTGTTTGTCTTTATATGGCTTCTTTTAAAACAAAGACCAAACTGCATAACCTATAAATAAAACGTGTTAGAAGTCAAGTCTGCATTGTATGTCACAGTCACAGCGAATCTGTCTCTCATGTCTTTCCTTCCTCTTCCTTTAAGTCCGACATAAAACGTTTCTTTCATGTGATTTGTTCTTGGAGATCTGTCATCAAATAAGTCACAGAGGGCCTGGCTGGGCTCCACCCCCACCCCCTGCAGGAGCCTGTGTCTGCGCAGCTGTCACACGGTGAACATTTCTCACCGTCCAAGAATGGACCAGGGATCTGCCGAGGGTGTCCCCACCCTCGATGATGTAAGACCACTAAAACAGCATGACATTGTGCAATGGCCGTGAGCAGCTTGCTGTTCTAGAAGGACCCTTGTCAGGATGATTTCCTTTGTAAATAGAAGGGGGGGTTGTATGTCTCCTCAGAAATACACGGCTTTTCTTTTAATCCCCAGCCACATCCCTCTGAATTCTTCAGGATCTGTGGGAGCAGGCTAAGAGCCAGCACTTGTCTGAATGCTGGAGCAAGGAAGGAACGCACTTAACTTATAGGACGTCCTGAAATTGAATTTTTAAAATTGTAATATTTTTTTGTTTTTTGTTTTTTTTTTTTGGTTTTTCGAGACAGGGTTTCTCTGTATAGCTCTGGCTGTCCTTGAACTCACTTGGTAGACCAGGCTGGCCTCGAACTCAGAAATCCGCCTGCCTCTGCCTCCCAAGTGCTGGGATTAAAGGCCTGCGCCACCAGGCCCGGCTTAAAATTGTAATATTTTATTTAATTAGTTTAATTATTTATTTACTTTTTATTGATCAACTATTTCGTTTTATTTATTATTTATTTTTAAATTATTTAATTTAATAAATTTAATTTGTTTTTAATTTAAAATTACATTTTTCTTATTTCCAGGCTGGAGAAATGACTGTGCAGTTAAGAGTGCATGGGCTAAAAAAAAAAAAAAAAAGCCTGGTCTACAGAGTGAGTTCCAGGATAGGCAGGGCTATACAGAGAAACCCTGTCTCAAGAAAAATAAAATAAAATAAAATAAAAGTAGTGCATGGGCTGCTCTAGCAAAAGACCTGGGTTCAATTCCCAGAACCCACATGGTGCTCATAGCCGTCTGTGCTGAGGTCTCACCCCCAGGCACAGCTGCAGCCATTTTGTTCCATACCCGCCAGCTATTTCATACTGTATGTAGTATGCTTGCTAATCATTTTCACAGAAAAATAACTTGACTCAGAGCAGGGTCATGCTGACTACATGGCACTGTTATGTTCTGTGTTATAAGGTTTGTTAATCTTAAGAAATGCCCGAACTGTAAGTTTCACTTAGAATCCATCAAATTAAAGATCAATATGAACTGTTAGGTGTACAATGGCTTGAGTCAAAGCTGACCACTGGACAATAATTCCAGCACCTGCCTATGAGTTCATTGTGGTTTTTGCGGGTTCAGCCTTTATAAGCTGGCCCCGAGAAATGTTCAGGGTCGCAGCTTTCAGCTGCCAAAATCTGAGCTATGTCCCTGATCAATCAGTCTTAGAGTGTGCATTCAATAAACTGTCTGACTGAGATTGGCGTCTGTATGGTTTGGGCGACTACTCCTGAATCTGTAACTCCAATCCCGGCAGATTCAGTGTTCTCTTCTGGCGCCTATAGCGACCAGGCATGCACGGACATACTTGCGTATTATTATTGATCTGGCTCTTTGGACTTCAGGTGTGTTTCCATGACCTCTTTCTGGACCTTTTCCTCATGGCTCAAAATCCTCCACCTTCCTTATTGATCTCCACCTCAGCTCCCAAGCCTGGGAACCCAAGCCCCGCCTCCCTTCTGCCCAGCAACAGGCTACCCGGCATCTGTATTGACCAATCAGAGATAACTTGTGGGGCAAGGTTACATAGCACCATTTGGTGTAGTGAGGATTTCCTCATCCCTGGGGGCAACCAGACCTTGGGGGCCAGTATTTAGCACTACGATGCTTAGCAACAAAGCAGATCTCAACACAGAGATCCACTGTTGAAAGGAGGAAACCAACTCCATGCTCACCGAGTGGCGCACAAATGCTTGGTCTCTCTAGCTCTCGCTCTCGCTCTCTCGCTCTCTTGCTCTCTCTCTCTCACACACACAGACACACACACACACACAGCAACAACAACAATAATAAAGAAGTTAGCATTTTAAAAAGCCCAACACCCCAGCAACTATTCACTTGAGGCTCAGCCTGGATGGGAAAGTCACAGGCGGCCTCCAGCAGGTGCCACGACGGTCATGTGACCCCACTCTATCACTCGTTCACTCATTTTTTTTTTTTAAATGAAACTATTATCCAGAGACCAAAGCTTTTCCATAGCCAGCAGGTTGGAGGTTGACTATGTCACAGGGATGAAGCATGACGAGGCGTGTGCTTCGGAAAAAATAGTCCAGAGGGCTTTGTAGATGTGCCCATAGTGAATGAACTTTTCAAAGTAACCAGCCCCCCAGGCAAGGATACATCTGCCAAAATAAGGATGCTTTATAGGGAGAGAAAACATTTTCTCAAACATGTTGGGAAACCTGTCTAAGAACTACAGAAAAAAATCTGGCTAACTTAGCCGTATTGATAAATGTGGTTCCATACCTTTTAACTTCTTAAAATGACATTGGTTTATGTATCCATTCCTTCACTTGTGTATGTATATGTGTATGGGGCTGCCAAGCACTCATTCAGAGGTCAGAGGACAAGTCTCAGGAGTCATTTCTCTCTTTCCACCGTGCTGGGTCCTGGGAATTGAACTCCTGTCATCAACCTCAGTAGTGCAAGCACCTTTACCCACCGAACCATCTTGCCGGGTATTACTTTGTAACTTTTATTGGTTGTGATCCCTAACCTTATGATAAGGCATTTAACATGAAGTATCATGTCATCTGAAGTGAACCTTAATAAATGTTACCTACAGGTGTGAATGGCCCCAGTAGAAGCACCTTAACTTTTTTCTTTTGTTTTTTTTAAGTATAATGTTTGGGGTTGACCACATGGTTCAAGAGGAGGTAGAGGCATTCACCAGTAGACCAGGATGAGCTGGAACTCACAGAGATCCTCATTCTCCTGTCTCCTCAGTGCTGGGAGACACTACGCTTAGCAGACTAGCTTTATTATTGTTGTTGTTTTAATTATTTTTTTTAATTTATTTTATGTGTATGGATGTTTTGCCAGAAGTGTAAAACTGTAGTTGCAGCTGTGGAGGCTGGAATTGAACCCAAGTTCTCTAGAAAAGCAGCTTGTACTCTTAATGGCTGGGCCATCTCTCCAGCTCAGGGGGTTCCATCCCCTATGAGGCTCTGCTAGTTTAACAAGCTGTATGCTGGTGGGCCTTGGCCTGTACTCAATTTTTTGCTTTTTTGCTGTTGTTCGTTTTGTATTTCAAGCCTGGTCATCATAGTGAGACCCTGTCTCTAAACAAGCAAACTCACTCTTTGGTAGTCTGGGCTTGCTTCCTCTTTTTCTAAAGCTCCCCTCTTGCCGCGTGACTGCAAGCCACTATGAGATTAGCCTCCTGTGTTGGTGATATCTCCATGTCTCTGTAAGACTTCCAGCTTGCCTGCCCTAGGGGGGTTTTCTTTTATACTCTGTTATACTCTGTTAAATTGTCCTTGAGCCTCCATCGAAATCCATCCTTAATTTCTTTCTGTTAATGAGACATTAATAGAATGAGGATAATTATTGCAGCATCGGTTCATAATTCACTTTAATACTTACCAGTGGCCGCACCACTCAAGGAAATGAGCCCCTCCCCCTGCAACCATTAACGGGCAATATCTTCTCAGCTAGGGCTGGGCCTCATGAGCCCTTCCCGTGCCTCTTTTCTTTCTGGTCATTTCAGATTTCTCCCCTCTGTTGTCCCCTGCTGAACAGAAGGAGCCTCCATTAAGCCCACACAGACTCTTGAGAAAGTGAGGGTAGGCGAAGTTTTGCTTCAGACTCGATCTGGAACATTCTGTAAGTACCCGCGCTTCTCACCGAAGATCAAAAGCAGGAGAGAAACATACCGAACTCTCGAGCGTGGAAATGGTCGATAATTGCTGGCGCTGGTTACACATTTGCCATTGTTCTAGAACATTCCCATGATATCTGCAGGGCGCCCGCCCCCTCACTTCGCACATGACTTGATCTGTCGACCCCGCAGCTCCCTGGCTTTCTTGCTTTACCAGAACAGATAATGGCCCCAGGCTGGAGTGTTCAAAACTGATCTTTGAAGACAAACCTGTCCTAACTGAATGAGACTAGTGTTAATTTTAAAACGCAAGTGGGTGACAGAAAATGACTTTTTTCGAGATCTGCAGCAGGCTCCATTCAAGGCACAAGAGGGAGGCGTGACTCTCACATATAACATAGGTATGTGGCCCTGTGACTTTTCCATTTTCGTGTGTGTGTGTGTGTGTGTGTTTTAATTAATTTATTCACTTTACATCCTGATTGCAGCTTGCCTGTGTTTAATATGGGAGTGTTTTTAATTTTGTTCATGCATGCAGTGCCTGTCGAGGCCAGAAGAGGGCGCCAGATGCCCTGAAACTGGAGCTACAGATGGTTTTAAGCCATAACGTGGGGGCTGGGAACCCAGTCCAGGTCCTCAGGAAGAGTAACCAGTGCTCTTAACTGTTGAGCCATCTTTCCAGCCCCGTGATTATTCTTTTTAAAGATTTGTTTATTTACTTTATTTATATGAATACACTGTAGCTGTCTTCAGACACACCAGAAGAGGGCATCAGATCCCATTACAGATGGTTGTGAGCCACCATGTGGTTGTTGGGAATTGAACTCAGGGCCTCTGGAAGAGCAGTCAATGCTCTTAACCTCTGAGCCATCTCTCTACTCGTCCCTCCCCCTCCCCCCCCCTCCCAGGGATGACATTTTAAAAAGACAAGCAACAGCTGGGCAGTGGTGGCCCAGAGAGGCAGAGACAGGTGGATCTCTGTGAGTTCTAGGCCAACCTGGTCTACAGAATGAGTTCCAGGACAGCCAGAGTTACACAGAGAAACTCTGTCAGCAAAAAACAAAACAAAAAACAAAAAAATGTTTCAATCTGGGCCTGGTGGTGCAGATACGAAATTCCATCCACTCTGGAAGCTGAGGGAGGAGACTCACAAGTTTGAGACCAGCTTAGGCCACTCAGTGACCAGGATGTAGAGCTCAGAGGTCCAGCACCTGCCCAGGATCCACGAATGAAGGACTGGGGAAGGAGTTCAGCAACAGCATCTGCCTCATATGCATGAGGTGGTGCATTCCATCCATGTGTGTGTGCAAGTGTGTGAATGTGTGTGTGCATGTGTGTGCATTTGTGTGAAAATGTGTGTGAATGTGTGTGCATGTGTGTGTGCATGTGTGGGAATGCATGTTTGTGAGTGTGTGCACATGTGTGTGTGCATGTGTGGGAATGTGCGTGTGCGTGTGTGGGAATGCATGTGTGTGAATGTGTGTATGTGCATGTGCATGTGTGTGTATGCATGTGTGTGCATGCATGTGTGTGAATGTGTGTATGTGCATGTGCATGTGTGTGTATGCATGTGTGTGAATGCATGTGTGTGAATGCGTGTGTGTGTGCATGTGTGGTTGTGTGTGTGTGTGTCCTCTAACCGGGGCCATTCACTTGCGCATGACATTTGTTGAAGTTCAGCATGAGGTTAGAGAGATGGCAATTACAGGCACTTGTGCAGCTCCCAGTGGCTGGGAGATGATGGCTCAGAATCATCCACAACTCCAGTTCTCAGAGATCCGACTCCTTCAGCCACCTACACACATGCAAGCAAAACATTAAGTGATTTATACACAAATAATATTCACGTAAGCCTTAATATTTTAGCTTAACATTAAAAGACACAGTTTTACATGCCGAACATCATTTTTTTTTTTTTTTTTTTTTTTTTTTTTTTTTTTTTTGGTTTTTCGAGACAGGGTTTCTCTGTATAGCCCTGGCTGTCCTGGAA
>NC_034608.1:12351730-12358859 GCF_900095145.1 Mus pahari | reverse complement strand
TGTCAGTGAGGCTCTCCCTGTCCCTCTTCCTCCCCCTCCCCTCCCCTACCCCCTCCCTCTTCCCCTCCTTCTGCCCCAGCACCCCACCATATTAATGATGAACTCACCCTTTAAAACCATAAGCAAGCCTCCAACTAAAAGCTTTCCTCTAAAACTTGCCCTGGTGATGGTGTCTCGTCACAGCAGTAGAGCAGTAACTAAGACAGTGGGTGACATTGCTTGTGTTGTGTGACAGTACTCCAGGGGAAATGCAAACAAATTCTACTCATGCCAGATATGGATTTCATAATGGTAGAGATACCACCAAAGTCCAATGTCCAATTTGGTGAACCAATGATTTTATCAGGGTTACTTATAGGAAACATGTGTGAGAGGTTACTTTTAAGAGCAGAAGTGACTCAGTCAACTGCATCACTGAAGCCCACCCAGCATGGGTGAAAACTCACAAAAATGGAAACCTGGGGCACCCTGCACAGCCTGCGGGCAGCTCAGCAGGTTAGAGAGGGTCTCCTCCAGACCGTTGGGCAGGTTAAACAAGTATCTTTGAAGAAGTCCTTACTGCTTATGTAACCTTGGAGAGAGAAGGGCCTAGTGCATCTGGCCAGTTTCAGGGACTTCCTGAAACTCTTAAATTGTTTCCTTCCTGAATCTCAAGGAGCGACCCTCAGAGATAAACATTTCTATCTCTGGGGAAACCGTCACAAGAGATTTTGCCTCCATGCCTGAAAATCTTGTGTTTAATCTTCAGAATCCGTGTAGTGGGAGGGAGAAACTGACTCCCACAGTTGTCCTCTGGCATCCACATGCATGATGTGGCACACCATGTATACAGCTTTAATCCTATTACTCAGAAGAGAACAGTTATCCTTGACTACACAGCACATTCAAGGCTAGCCTGAGCTACATGAGTTCTTATTTCAGTTTTTTAAAATCTGTCAACAGTTTTTTTTTAAGTTTTATTTATTTATTTTATATGAGTACACTGTCACTCTCTTCAGACACACCAGAAGAGGGCATTACAGATGGTTGTGAGCCACCGAGTGGCTGTTGGAAATTGAACTCAGGACCTCTGGAAGAGCAGTCAGTGCTCTTAACCACTGAGACATCTCCTAGCCCCCTGTCAATATTTTTTTTTTTTAAAGACCTATCCTTTCTTTGTCTGGCTCACAATTTTCTTGGCTACCTTGAGTGTAAGAATGTTAATTTTACCCTGTGATGATAGCAAGTTCACACGTTAAACAAAGCCTAAGGGCTTAGAAGTTGTTTCAGCTTCAGGTGTTTTTATGTATTGTTTATGTGTGTGCACAGTCTAGTACACACGCTCCCACACAGAGGTCAACAGCTGTGAGACTTGGCTTTCTCCTGCCGTGTGGGTCCGGGGACCGAACTCGGATCCTCAGACTTGGCTCCAAGTGCTTTTTACTGAGCCTTTCAATTCAGCTTTGAATTGTTTGGGGGTTGTGTGTGTGTGTGTGTATATATGTTTGTTTGTTGTATTGATTTTTTTTGTTTTGTTTTGGTGTTTTGAGACAAAGTTTCTCAGTGTAGCCCTGGCTGTCCTCAAACTCCCTTTGTAGACCAGGCTGGCCTCGAACTCAGAGATCAGCCTGCCTCTGCCTCCCGAGTGCTGGGATTAAAGGCGTGTTGCATCACTGTCAACCTCCAGCTTTGGATTGTTAATGCTAACAGCTGCTCATTTTCTTTCGCACAGACAATGAGGGACAAGCCCCAAGTCAGTGAGCCTGAGTCCTCTCTAGGTCTGATTATGGATGAAATGTTCCTTCAGGCTCACTCACAATGAGCACATTGAAACCCAGGCAGACCAGCCAACAGAAACTGAGCTGCAGCTGTTTCTGCCTTATTATCAGGATTCCCATTCTAGAAACTTCAGGAGACAGCCTGAGGCAGGGAATTACCAGTGTGATGTATCTTCATCTCAAAGTGTTTGGGTTCCCTTTTTTTTTTTAAGGAGAAAATTGAATTTGTTTATTCTTATATCAAGATTTTAGTTCCCACTAGTAGAAACTGAATTACAGATAGTTTTTTATTGATTTTGGTATTGATTCTGTGTGGATTTCACATTGTGCAGTCTAGTACCATTCATCTCTCCGTCCTTACATACCTGCCCTCTACCCTTTGACCTCTCCCCAACTGCCCCCCCCCCAAATCTCATTATGAAAGCTGTTGTTAACATTTTTAATCCCAAACTGGGGTTTCTACCCCAACTTTGACCGTTTAGTTCCTGACTAAAAGACATACCCAACCTTCTTTATATTTACAATAAGCCTTAAACAGCACAGGGGCGGGGCAGGGCAAATACCTACCCTCTATGCCATTAGAATCTACCATAACCCATAACCCCAAGTTATTGCTTATCATGTTTAATCAGGGCTGCTCGTAACTCCGGTTAGACAGCTCACCCCCCCACTCTCCCTCCTCCAATCTCTAGCCTGGGAATCCTGAACCCCACCTGTGTCTCTCCTGCCCAGTTATTGGCTGTCAGCATCTTTATTTACTAACTTGGAGTCAAAATCACTGGGGTCTCTCCTCTCTGGGGCAACAAGGTCTTGGGGAACCAGTATTAGCATTAGAATACAAGCAGCATCGGACCAACCCACTACAGGAAGCTGTAGTGTGTCCCACTGTATACCCTTTGTCCACACTTCTTTACTTGCAAATGTTTATGACAATGAGTCCTTGGCCTGGTTTGAGGGTTCCAGCTTCTGCTACCCTGTTAATACTGGATCCTCACTGAGACCCCTCTCCTGTTGCTGCCCTGTGTCATGGAGAAACTGCAGCGCTGGGTCTGCAGGACCGGCCCCTTCCTGTGCTCCAGCACTGCATACATGGGGGAGATGTTGGGGTGGGCCAACTCAAAGCCCTGGATCAGGGCCAGGGTGGGTCTTTTTTTTTTTTAATTTTATTGCATTTTACCTATTTATTTTGTGTGAAAGAGACAAGAAAAGTGTGCATGTCCCAACTTGCTAGCGGAGTTCAGTGGACAACCTGGGGGAGTCAGGTCTCTGCTTCCATCACGTGGGTCCCAGGACTTGCACTCAGGTCTTCAGGCTTGGCAGCAAGTGCCTTTAGCCACCCGGTCATTTCATGAGGCGAATTTACTTGTGGGCTTTGGGGGAAAGGGGGATGAGGAGGTTCTGAGGCAGGGTTTCTTTGTGTAGCCTTAGCTACACAAATGTGCCGGGAAGTGGTGTCACACACCTTTAATCCCACCACTGGGGAGGCAGAGGCAAGCAGATTTCTGTGATAGCCTGGCCTACAGAGTGACACTCTGTTTCTACACACACACACACACACACACACACACACACACACACACACACACGCAGAGACACCTCCCCTCTGAGAAAAGCTTCTGCTTAGGGCAGGTAAAATGGCTTAGCAGGTGAAAGACGCTTGCCTCAAAAGCCAGGCAACCTGCTTTAGATCCCTGTAAAGGAGGAAAGAGAAGACTGTCCCACGAAGCTGTCCCCAGACCACCATAGAGTGCATAGGCATGTGGATCCACACACATCACGCAGAGCCACTCACAACAGGATTTAAAAAAAAAAAAAAAAACTCTGCCAAGAGGAGGGAGGGAAGAGTTCTCACTTTTCAGATACTTTTCTAATAAATGGGCATCGACCAGGTCTGATGGTAGAGGCCTATAATTCCATCTACTTGGGAGATTGAAGCAGGAAGGCCACAAGTTCAAAGCCAGCCAGAGCTATACTGCGCACACTGAAATCTAAAACTTTAAAAAAGGGCTGGTAATGTAACTCAATGGTAGAGCCCCTGCCTAGAATTCCCCAGTGAGGGGCTGGGGGCATGGCTCAGTGGCAGAGCCCCTGCCTAGAATCCCCCAGTGAGGGGCTGGGGGCGTGGCTCAGTGGCAGAGCCCCTGCCTAGAATCCCCCAGTGAGGGGCTGGGGGCGTGGCTCAGTGGTAGAGCCCCTGCCTAGAATCCCCCAGTGAGGGGCTGGGGTGGGGCTCAGCAGCGGGGTACTTACCTAGTATGTGTGAGGCCCAAGGTTCAATCCCTCACACCAAGCATAAGTTAACAACAAACCCCTAGTACCTTCATGTCACTCAACATCATTTATTACCTGTTGTAGGAACTGCAAGGTCACTGGGGGCATGAATGTCAGGCTACAACCAAGAGCAAATGGTTCCTTCTACGCTGGGAAATTCACAACGGTCGTGCCTCTTATGGCTCAGCAGAGATATTCTCTGAGTTCTGTTCTCCACACACCCTCCGAAAATAACACAGAGCACACAGACTTCATTTACACCGCTTTATTTTACAGTCACACGTTTACATTCATTGATAGTTGTTTCGATGTCCTACTTCAACAAAGGTGTAATGGAGTCTCAGGGTTTACCACAAGAGACGCGTCTGGTGGTTGACTGACTCACTGACACGAGTTTTTAGATCAAGAAACCTGGAGGTGGGAGTGGTCATGAAATCTCGCAAGGGCTGGAAATCCAGGCCAGAAATCCCGAGGTGTACCAGGTTAGCCCAGGTTAGCCAGTGACCCTGATGTCAATCGCAGCGGAACAGGAGATGGAGACACACAGATGCACACACTCACTTAGGATATTGTTGCAGGACATGCAGGGGATCCAGTCGCTTCCACCACCTTCCGACCTTTCTCCTCAAAGTTCACATTTACAGGAAACCTAACTACGGGGTGGCAGAGACGGCCTAGTGGGCAAAGCATGTTGCATGAATGAGGATTTGAGTTTGATCCCCAGAACCTGTGCAAAAGGAAAAAGAACATGGTAGCGCCGGCTTGTAGCCCCAGAGCTGGGGCGGCAGAGACTGGAGGGCCTCGCAGTTCTGGCCCAGCCTAGCCTGCTAGCCAGTTTCAAGCCAGTGAGAGACCCCTCTCATAAAAAGGTGGCTGGTGGCCGAGGAGTGACACCCAAGGTGATCCCCTCCCCCACCTACACACACATGCACATATGCACAGATGAACACACATATACACATAGGAAAATACAATTGTATGCAAAGCACAGTGCCGATAACGAGTTACACTTATTTGTATACACAGGGGTCCGGCAGTATTTCGGATTACAACACGACTGAGTTGTTGTTTTCCTACACTTAAAAAAAAAAAAACCTGTTCTTATTTACTTATTTATTTTGAGGCAGGATCTTACTCTGTAGCCCAAACTGGCCTTGAATTCAGAGATATTCTCCTGCCTCGGGCTCCACATGCTGGGATTACAGTCACACTCCAACACCCTTGCTTCTTCCACACATAATTTTTAATTATATTTATTTAGGGGGGTATGCGTGTGCAATGGAATAAATGTGGAAGTGAGAGCGAAAATTTCAGGGGTTACCGTTTTCTTTTCATGATGTGGGTGCTGGGAATCGAACCCAGGGACTCAGGCTTGATGGCAAACCCCTTTTCCCACTCACCCATATCGGAAGCCTCATGCTTTTAAACATGAAAAGGGAATCCTCAGGATGTAGCTTAGAAACCACAGATGGGGCTCTGTTTTACGGGCACACAGAATGACACAAGGCAGCACGGTCAGGTTTAATAGCACTAAATTCAGAAGGCAGAGATCAGCTCATTTTGAAGAAACTTCTAAACAGAGACAGACTTCCTTCTCCTGACTATAATGTGAGCAACTTATTTAAGCCTCAAAGATAGAGGTTCCTGTAGAGGTCGACGGAATTAGAGCTAGAAACTCAATTCTCTCTATCAACCTCTCCTCCCCACAGGCTTCTAGAGAGGGTACCACCACATTTGGGAACTAAAGCGCCATTTTTATTCCATTTTGTTTTTTATTGGTTCTGGAGATGGAACCCAAGGCCTTGCATATGCTAGGCAGAAGCTCTACCACTAATCCACACCCCCAGTCCCTCACTAGGGGATTCTGGGAAGGGGTGTAGTGCTGAGCCACGCCCCCAGCCCCTCACTAGGGGATTCTGGGAAGGGGTGTAGTGCTGAGCCACGCCCCCAGCCCCTCACTAGGGGATTCTGGGAAGGGGTGTAGTGCTGAGCCACGCCCCCAGCCCCTCACTAGGGGATTCTGGGAAGGGGTGTAGTGCTGAGCCACGCCCCCAGCCCCTCACTAGGGGATTCTGGGAAGGGGTGTAGTGCTGAGCCACGCCCCAGCCCCTCACTAGGGGATTCTGGGAAGGGGTGTAGTGCTGAGCCACGCCCCAGCCCCTCACTAGGGGTGTTCCCCAGCCCAGAAGTTCACTATTTCAGATAGACTAGCTGGCCAGCAAGCTCTTTGGGTCTACTTGTCTGCACCACCTGATGCTGGTGTTACAGGCACAGTCCAGAATTTTACGGGAGTCCTGGGGATTAGAACTCAGGTCTTATGCTTATACTGCAAGCCCTATTATGCACTGAGCCATCTTCCTTGCCCCTAGTTTTCTTTAAAGACAATGAAAACTGAAGGATTCAAGGGCAGGCAGAAGTTTGTTTTTTCCAGAACTAACTCTCGGGACCTCAATTTCCATTTAGGCTGCTGGAAAGTAAACATTGAAGAATCCACACAGCAAGTTTCAAAGAGCAAGGTCCACCTTACCAAATGCATACGGTGCAAGGAACAAAATGTCTATATGCCCTGTTAGGCCACAGGCCGAGCAGGCAGGCTGTGCCTCCAGAAGAAAAAGCAGGGGTAGAGGAGAATAAAGGCTGAATGTGGGTGCGCAATAGCGTGAGCCCTCTTGTGGGCAAAGGGAAAGAACGTTCCAGAATTTTCCAAAGCTACTTATTACCTTGTCCGCCTTTGAGGCTGGGCAGAGCCTCACAGCTGTGAGGCTGTGTCTGACCCACACAGGCACACTGGGCCCCCAACGGTTCACAGTCAGGCTTTATTCAACCACAAAGAAAAAGTTCTCTTCCAACTTGATTCTTCTTCCTTGATGCTCTTCTCCCTCCATGGGTACAGGGTTCCCCAAATCATAGCTTCCTGGGATCTATGGATAGATCAGAACACACCAAGGGGAACAGGGGAACCATCAGTAGATATTTACTGCCTGGGGATCTCCTGAGACAGGGGAACCATCAGTAGATATTTACTGCCTGGGGATCTCCTGAGACAGGGGGCCATCAGTAGATATTTACTGCCTGGGGATCTCCTGAGACAGGGGGCCATC
>NC_034608.1:12349432-12351560 GCF_900095145.1 Mus pahari | reverse complement strand
CCATCAGTAGATATTTACTGCCTGGGGATCTCCTGAGACAGGGGGCCATCAGTAGATATTTACTGCCTGGGGATCTCCTGAGACAGGGGGCCATCAGTAGATATTTACTGCCTGGGGATCTCCTGAGACAGGGGACCATCAGTAGATATTTACTGCCTGGGGATCTCCTGAGACCAGGACCTTGGCCACCCTACCCCCACCCAGCCAGGCCCTAGAAACATTAGCTTTAGGGCCCTACACCTTAACAGACTACAGAATCTCAAATTGTAAATTTTTATGTAGCCCAGCTGATCTTAAACTCTCATCCCTCTGCTTTGCCTCCCAAGTGCTGGGGTTACAAGCATGTAACAATGTAGCCAAAACCGCTACATTGTTATGGAGGGAAATGGGTCAGATGGTCATGGGTCAGCCTTGACCCCAATGATGCCTAGTAAGGGCTCTAGGAGGGAGGCCCAGGCTCTTACTCCATAACCCTCACCTAGGAGGGTGGCTTATTTTTACCTCCCCCAATACCCTGAGGTCCTCCTGGTTACCCTGTTATGGACCCCTCTGCACCCCACCGAACCCCACCTTAACTAAGCAAGTCATCTCCATGCGCATTCACCTTTGGAGACTCCCGGGAAGCCTCCCAGCTTGGTCTTCTGAGGCCTGGATGTTGAAGCAGGTGCATCCTCAGGTTGGGTTCCCTGGGGAACTGACACAACCCTTCTAGCACCAGGCCCTTTCTTCAGAATCGCTGTTTTATTCTTGGTGGCTTCAGAATCAACCAGGACATAGGAGAGAGCCCCCGGGCTCACCATCTTCTTCTTCTTCCTCATGGCGGCAGGGATTTTGTTAGAGGCCCAGGTCATGGCTTTTTTCTTTGGGGGGGTTCTCCCGTCCACCATCTTGATCTGAATCCTCTAGATTTCTGGGGCTGTCAGCCGCAGGCAGCGCAGTCCGAGGAAGATCGCTGGGGTCCCTCCAGAGTCTTTTCTTCTTCCATACTGTCTCCTCCTGCTTCACAAAGGGTTTCTTGTTGCTCTTGACAGACTCTGGGATCTCTGAGCTTTGGGCAGCTTCACCAGCTTCCAGATTAACCTTATTGTAATTGCTGCCTTGGGGTTTCCTCCAGCATATTGGTTCTTGCTTAAGTTTTTTTTTTTTTCTGCTTCCTGCTCCTGGATTGAATCTTACCTCCAGGCCTGCGAACTAGAGGTTTTGGAGGGTCACCATGGTCCTCTGTGTTCTTCCAATAGTTTCGGTCCTCCATCTTGAAAGCTGAGCCCACTTCGACGCCCAGCCCGGGTTCCTTCTTTACTCCCTTCCTCACCGTGGAAGCCCAAGCCGCCATCGACTCAGCCTCAGCAGCCTCCTCAGCCCTCGCTTCTTCCTCTCGATTACAGATTGCAGCATCCATGTAGAATATGACCTGTACTACTGCGCCCAGGAGCAACCCCAAGGTTTCTGCCCAGTTCGGTGGAGGCTGGTTTGAATTCGGTAGCGGTGGGTTGGGGTTAAGCCTCAAGAGGCGAACCACATCCTCCCAAGTGCGTCCTTCGGCATCCAGGAATTCATTCAGATTTTTAAAAAAGTCGTCGTCCCGGGTGGGGTCCCTGCAGACTACTCTCCAGACGCCGCCCCTCCCTGGGAACTCCCGGGGTATGGAGCTCAGATTCACACCTTCGCTGACCTCAACTAGAGCAGCCTTCACCCTCTCTTGCCTCAAAAACACTTTGTTGAGCACACAGTATGTGCCCAGTGGCAGGAGGACCCCATTTAAGGTCGCCTCAATTTCTGCGTGGCTGCAGTGCTCAGGGATACCAGTGACCAACAGGGATCTGTGGATGTCCATTCCCATGCCCCTGCACCAATCCTCCAGCAGGTTCATGGCCATAGGCTCCGACGTCTTCCTGCTCTACCTGTGCATGAAAGAGAGAGGCTATGAGGAAGGGGGTGGAGGTAAGGTAAGGCTCCCCAAATATGAATCCTGCAAGGTGACTTTTATATTTTGGGCAGATAAACCAAGCAGCAGACCAGGCCAAGGTGTTCCACGTGGGAGAGGTTTATTATGCGGGAGTGGGGGAGCAGCGAAGCGGGTAGAAGGGTAGAGAAGAGCAGAGAGAGAGAGGGGAAGGGTTGGCTTCCT
>NC_034608.1:12343130-12349032 GCF_900095145.1 Mus pahari | reverse complement strand
ACTGCTCTTCCGAAGGTCCAGAGTTCAAATCCCAGCAACCACATGGTGGCTCACAACCATCCGTAACAAGATCTGACACCCTCTTCTGGAGTGTCTGAAGACAGCTACAGTGTACTTACATATAATAAATAAATAAATCTTTAAAAAAAAAAATCAACTTCAGGAGAAAGGGGTTTATTTCAGCTTGCAGCTGTAACCCTCACTGAGGAAAATCAGGCCCGTAACCTAGAGCAAGCACTCAGGCAGAGGCCGTGGAGGAAGGAACCCTGCTTACTGGCTCGCTCAGTTTGCTTTCTCATACACCCCACAGCTACCTGACCATCGGTGGCACTGCCCACAGTGGACTGAGCCCTCCCACATCAATCATCAATCAAGAAAATGTCCCACAGGCTTGCCTACAGGCCAATCTGATAGAGGTGTTTTCTCAATGAAGGTTTAAGCTTCTCAGATGACAGCAACTTGTTTCAAGTCAACAACAAATATTAATCTTAAGCATAAGAAAACAAACCAAAATAGTGTACAGGAATGTTCCTTTTAGATCCCTTTCCCAGATGGCGCTAACGAACCCACCTCAGACACTGAGGTGGTTGGTGGTCACTATCTCATCCTCTGTTCTGTCAGGGTTCCTCTTGCGCTCAAATCTTCAACTTGATTCCCCCCAAACCTAGTGTCCTCAGCTGCTTTCTGCAGCTGCAATAAAACACTCAGACCGAGAGACACTTGAGGAGAAAGGGGTTTATTTCATCTTCCACTTCCAGGTCGCCTCCTACCATGGGGGTCAGCACAGGAACAAGCAAGAAACCAGAGGCAAGAGCCGTAGAAGAACCCTGCTTTCTGGCTTGCTCTCTGGAACTATTCAGGCGTCCTGTGTAGACCAAGCTGGTCTTGAGCTAAAAAGAAGTCCACCTGCCTCAGCCTCTGGCTGGGATTAAAGATATGCATGCCACCACACCTATCAGCAAATGGCACTGCCCACAATGGGCTAGGCCCTCCCACAGTGCCCCTACAGACACCCCACAGGCCGGTCTGATCTAGGCAGTTCCTCAGTTGAGATTCTCTTTTTCCAAGTGTCTCAGGTTTGTGTCAAATTAAAAATGGATATTAAGGAGCACACCTGGTGTCCTGGGCTTGATCCCTGGCACGTGGCTGCCCAAGTTCACAAACACAATAATAATAAATAACAATTTTTCTTTTTTAAAAAAATGTACCACCAGGCGTGGTGGCGCACGCCTTTAATCCCAGCACTTGGGAGGCAGAGGCAGGTGGATTTCTGAGTTCGAGGCCAGCCTGGTCTACAGAGTGAGTTCCAGGACAGCCAGGGCTACACAGAGAAACCCTGTCTCGAAAAACCAAAAAAAAAAGAAAAAAAAAAATGTACCGGGCTGGTAAGATGACTCAGTCATTAAGAGCACTGGTTGCTCTTCAAGAGGTCCCGAGTTCAATTCCCAGCAACCACATGGTGGCTCAAAACCATCTGTAATTCCAGTTCTAGGGGAACCAATGCTCTCTTGACTCTTTCCAAGGCGCTGCACGCGTGTGGTGCGCATACACACATGCAGACAATACAGCCATACACATAAACTAGAGAAAGTAGTTTTAGTTGCCCTTAAGTGGGGCTAGAGAGCTAGTTCCGCAGTTAGCAGCATGTACTGCTCTTGCAGAAGGCCTGAGTTTGGTTCCCGGCACCCATAACAGGTAGATCACAACTGCCTGTAACCCCACTGCTAGGGGATACAATACCCTCTGACTCCATGGGCACCTGCCCTCACATGCTCAGACACACACAAATACATATAAATAAAAATATGTAGAATGCCAGGCGAAGGTGGCACACGCCTTTAATCCCAGCACTCAGGAGGCAGAGGCAGGCGGATTTCTGAGTTCGAGGCCAGCCTGGTCTACAGAGTGAGTTCTGTGTGAGGCTACACAGAGAAACCCTGTCTCAAAAAAATAAAAAATAAAAAAATAAATAAAATAAAATAAGTAGAATGAATCTTTTAAGTTATTTGAGTTAATGACTTGAGTTTCATAACATATAAATTTTCTTGACATTGGAACATAATTTCCAAAATGATCATAACATACTTACTGTTGTAAAATTTTTATTATTTGTGTGTGTGTGTGTGTCCGCATGCTTGTGCATGCACATAATGTATGTCTGTGTAAGCCAAGTGTACATACTCCACAGCGCTGTGTGAAGGTCATAGAACAACTTTGGGTTTGGGGATTTTGTTTTGTTTTATTAAGATTTCTTTATTTTATGTATATGAGTACACTGTCACTGTCTTCAGACACACCAGAAGAGGACATCAATTCCCATTACCAATGGCTATGAGCCAGGTCATTAGGTCATTAGGCCTGCACAGCACTTCTTTCCCCTGAGCCATCTCACCAGCCTGGTCCTGTTATTTTGTGCTGCATATTTCTGCAGAAATACCATCCTCAGCACAATGGTTATAAAGTCAAAATATAAATTAACTTTGAAAACTGTTGGCGATTCTCTATATCCTGCAACTAAGATTTAAGTCTTCAAGTTAAGATGAGAGAGCAATCATCCCACTGGTTTTTATTTAATAATAAAAATATTACGTGCATGATCAAAGAACTGTTTTAAAATACATTTCATGATTCATTAACAGAAAAGGTTTGGTCTGTATACCTATTTAACTCACCTTTATATCGGGGTCATATGAAAATGTCTTGGGGAAAAAGGCAGTTACTAGTAGAAAAAGTTTAAGACTTAAGACTCATTCTTAAGCCTGGCAGTGGTGGCACAAGCCTTTATTTTATTTAATCCCAGCACACAGGAGGCAGAGGCAGGTGGATCTCTTGGAGTCTGAGGCCAGCCAGGTCTACAGAGTGAGTTCCAGAACAGCCAGGGCTATACAGAGAAACCTTGTCTCAAAAAACTAAAAAAAGAAAGAACAAGNGGAGGGGAGGGGAGGGGAGGGGAGGGGAGGGGAGGGAGAAGAAGATCCCAGTGGTTCAGTGGCAACGCCTTGGCGACCTTATCCTGGGCCACTCTGATTTTCTTCTCATAATCTTAGGATTATGTGGGCCAAGGAAAGAAGTGCTCTGTGGGATGAGGCTCACATTACAGCCCCAGCCGCTGGCCTGTATCGCCTAGGAGTAAGTGCAGCAGCTTGGTCTGAGGCAGCATTCCAGCTAGGGGCTGTAGCCACAAAACCACGAACCCTGCCCATTTTTCTTCCTTAAGTCATTTTTTCTTATGAAAAAAAAAAATAGCCAAAGAAGAAAACCAGCCAGGGTCTTCGTTAGGGCCACTGTTCCTGGGATGAAACACCACAAACAACTGGGGGAGGAAAGGGTTTATCTGGCTTACATTTCTATATCAGGGTTCCCATCGGAGGAAGTCAGGATAGGAACTCAAACAGGCAGGAGCTGACCGGGGAGGACTATGGCTTACCAGGCTGCTCATCATCAATTCCTCACGGAACCCAGGACCACCAGCCCAGGCAGGGCACCGCCCACAATGGGCTCCCCCTCCCCCCTCAATCACTAATTAAGAAAATGCCCTACAGTCTTGCCAACAGCCCGATCCTACGGAGGCATTTTCTTTTTTTGTTTGTTTGAGGTTTTTTTTTTGTTTTTGTTTTGTTTTGTTTTCAAGACAGGGTTTCTCTGTGTAGCCCTGGCTGTCCTGGAACTCACTTTGTAGTCCAGGCTGACCTCGAACTCAGAAATCCGCCTGCCTCTGCCTCCAGAGTGCTGGGATTAAAGATGTGCGCCACCACGCCCGGCCAGAAGCATTTTCTTTCTTTCTTTCTTTCTTTCTTTCTTTCTTTCTTTCTTTCTTTCTTTCTTTCTTTCTTTCTTTTTAAAGATTTATTTATTTACTATATGTAAGTACACTGTAGCTGTCTTCAGACACCCCAGAAGAGGGCGTCAGATCTTGTTACGGATGGTTGTGAGCCACCATGTGGTTGCTGGAATTTGAACTCTGCACCTTTGGAAGAGCAGTCGGGTGCTCTTACCCACTGAGCCATCTCACCAGCCCCCCAGAGGCATTTTCTTAATTGAGACTCCCTCCTTTGAGATGGCTCAAGCTTGTGTCAAGTTGACTTTAAGACTAGCCAGCACAGGGCTGGAGAGATGGCTCAGTGGTTAAGAGCACTGGCTGTTTTTCCGAAGGTCCTGAGTTCAAATCCCAGCAACCACATGGTGGCTTACATAGTGTCTGAAGACTGTTACAGTGTACTTACTTATAAATAATAAATAAATCTTTAAAAAAAAAAAAAAAAAAAAGACTAGCCAGCACAGCTCGCCACCAGCACCCACTGTAGGGAGGCTGAGGCAGGAGGATTGCCACAAGTGTGAGGCCAGACTGGGGTATGTAGTGAATTCTAGCATGTGCTACAAAGGGAGAACATGCCTGGGTGTGGAATACAGAAGCGCAGGAGGCTCCTCTGGGACCAGTGAAGTGTTTCAGCGGATAGAGGCACTTGCTTGCCACTAAGCCTTATGATTCAAGTTTTCTCCCTAGGACCCACCCACATGGTGGAAGGAGAAAATGGACTCTAAAACTGTCCTCTGATCACGTCCATGTGCCCTAAGGCACGCATACACATTTGCACACGAGCACACACACACATGCAACAATGGCTGGCCGTGGTGTTGCATCACACACCTTTTATCCCAGCACTCAGGAGGCAGAGGCAGGTGGAACTCTGTTAGTTCAAAGCCAGCCTGGTCTATATAGCGAGTTCCCAGACAGCCAGGGCTACATCGAGAGACCCTGCCTCAAAATGACAACAGCAACAATAATTTTATCTGTTACTTGAAATTTTCATGCATGCATGCAATGTCTTTTTTATCTTATTTGCCCCCCTACTACTTCCTCCAACTCTCCCTGGCCCCCCTCAACTCATTTCCTTCCCAGCTTCATGTCTGCTTTTTTAACTTACTGTTATTAAGAACCTCCTGGGTCCAATGTTGCCTCCCTGCTGATGGCTGTGAGACCCCCACTGGGCAACCTAGCAGCGACCACACCCCCAGACTCTCCCCCGATTCACAGCCACCCACTGCCAGGAGTCCTCTCCCTACATTTTTTTAATTATCTATTAGTGTGCGTGCACTCACTCGCATGGCCGCACCTGTGGAGGTCAGTGAGTCCACCATGTTGGTCCTGGAAATGAGATTCATGTCATCAGTGCCAGTGGCCAGTGGCCCTGCTCGATGAACCTGCACTGGCCCCAGAAAGAATGATCATCTTTAGAAAGGTGTAATAATAAACACGGCGATTGTTATCCAATCTCTCCAGACCCTCTCCATCTTATTTTTCAAAACAGTCCTTCTTTTCTTTTCTTTTCTTTTCTTTTCTTTTCTTTTCTTTCTTTCTTTTTGTTTTTTGTTTCAATTTTTTCTGTTTATTTATTTATTTATTTATTTATTTTATATGAGTAAACTGTAGCTGTCTTCAGACACACACCAGAAGAGGGCATCAGATCTCATTAAGGATAGTTGTGAACCACCTTGTGGGTGCTGGGAATTAACCTCAGGACCTCTGGAAGAGCAGTCGGTGTTCTTAACGACTGAGCCATCTCTCCAGCCTGACAAGGTCTTTCACTGAACCTCTAGCTCCCTAATTCAGCGAACCTGGATGCCTGCAAGCCACAGGGATCCACTTCCCAGCACTGGGGTTGCAGGAACATGATGCCAGGCTTTTACAAGTGCTGGAGACTCAACTCAGATCCTCATATTTATGTGACGAGCACTTTAGCAGTTGCCATCTTCCCGACCCTTAAAACTGTTTTCAAGTGACCACAAGTTTAGGGTCACCTTCTTGGTTACAGCAGGCAAGTACATGCTAAAACCATATCCTAGAATGTTCCTTAGATAAAAACCTGAGACCCAACAGTATAAAAACACATTTTTTTTTTTT
>NC_034608.1:12340503-12342750 GCF_900095145.1 Mus pahari | reverse complement strand
GCGTGGCTCAGCGGTAGAGCCCCTGCCTAGGATCCCCCAGTGAGGGGCTAGGGGCGTGGCTCAGTGGTAGAGCCCCTACCTAGAATTCCCCAGTGAGGGACTGGGGTGTGGCTCAGTGGAGGAGCTCTTACTTAGCAGGTATAAAATTCCTCAATCTATCTTCAGCACCACTAATAATAATAATAATAATAATAATAATTACTATTATATAATGTTAGTATAAAATAATTATATTATATAATAATGTTAGTGTAATATTATTAGTATAATATAATTATATTATCATTATTTCAAAATATGAGCCAGAGTTAGGAAGATGACTCATAATAGTGTTTCAAAAACGTAGGGACCCGAGTTCAAATCCCCAGCACCAGTAAAAACATATGTGGTGGAACACATCTGTAACCCCATCCTAGGGATGAAAGTACAAAGATAAGTAGATCCTGGGGACTCACTGCACAGCTGAAACTGGAAGACACAGGTTCAGTGAGAGAGCTGATCTTACAAAGCAAAGTAGAGATATTTGGAGGATGAGTCCCCTGCCTCCACTTCTTCAGCATCAGGTTGGTTAACTACCACAGTGGGCTTAGGGCTTTCTGTAAAGACTGTGCAGCCTGCCTGGCAATAGGTCCTACTGATCCTCTGAGCCCCATGTTCTTGCAGTGGTACCTCTGGAGGATTGGTTCATCACCATGGCAACAGGCTCTGCCACTTCTCCAAGCTTCCCCACCATTGAAAGACTGAGATTTCTCGGAACCTGTAAGCCAGTATAATGCATTTCTTCCACAAACCGTTTCTGATATTTTCGTCACGGCAATGCAGAATAAACTAACAGTGAGATGTCGTCCGTATTTTGTCATCTAAGGAGGCTCAGGTGGTTCCTGCAGGTCCAGTCCCAAACCGTGACTGACTGGCCCCTCTGCACTTTTAGTTCTGAAATCATCAGGTGTCCAGGGAGAAAACCCCAGAAGCCTGACTCCACTTCAGCCTCTGTCCATACCAACCCTGTCGCCTCTCACTGTCACAAAGATAAAAATTACACAGAACACAGAGAGAGAGAGCTGTCGCCACAAAACTGCAGAGACTTCCTGCATTCCCCAGTTCCTCCTTCTTGCTTTCAAAGCACATACTCCTTTCCTGAACAAGGAGCCAGGGCAGGGCAGAGCTGTCTGCCCACGGGAAGCTCCTTTCGTTCCCCATACAGCCCAGTATTCACATAGCTCCTAGAGGACATGACCCAGCGTGGTCGTGCATGCCATTAATCCCAGGACTCGAGACAGATGCAGGGGGAATCTCTGTGAATTTGAGGCCAGACTGAGCTACACAGCTAGAGCTACTTAAAGAGTCTGTCTCAGAAATAATAAGTCTTAAAACGAAAAGGTTTCATGGGTAGTTCTATCGTGTAGCCCGGAGCCAAACAACAGATCCCAAGCTATGGAGAGACTTGGACCCCAGAGTAGCTGTTCTTAGACTGGCCATGGCTCGGTAGATGTAGGGTGGGCCGGGGAATGTGCATTTCTCACAGATTCCAGGAGCCAGTGAAGCAGCCAGGCTTAGGCCTTTACTCTGGGCTTTGATGCCAATTGCAGGGGAATCTATGGTGTGATTGAGCCCGCGATTTCTGTGCACCCCCTCGTGGTACAATGGGGCCTCTGCAGCTCCTGTGAGTTGGCGCCTTACCCTGTGGAGGGGGGGGGAGCCTGCACTTAAGAACCCTGATCCTCTGTGGGCGCCAGACCTTGGATACTGGAAGGGGTGACGTCATTAAGTCCCTAAAACCATCACTCTCCCTTTATTTCATCTACCCACCACCCTAGGAATCTAGAGCGCTGCTGTCCTTGTCTGAGGTGACCGAGGGGACAGGATAAATAAGAAGCCAGGCAAGGACACACGTCCAGAAAATCTTCATGGGCCACCCCATGCCCAGCATCCTCTTGCTAAATTCCGGTTGCTAGAATTCTAATTATTTTTTTCGTTTGAGGTGTGTGTTTGCTTGCAGAGAGAGAGAGAGAGAGAGAGAGAGAGAGAGAGAGAGACCTCTGCATACCTCAATGCTAGAAGTACCCTGTGGAAGGGGAGGAGCCTGATCCGGGTCCTCTGTGGGTGCCGGGTGCCAGGTGTGTGTGTGTGTACATGCTCAAGCTGGAATAGAACTCAGAACATCATACTTGCCCCAAACTCCTCCACGCCTTAGGCTCATTGAGACCTGGGCCTCGCTTGGTTGCTTTTTTTTTTGGGGGGGGGGGG
>NC_034608.1:12332887-12340393 GCF_900095145.1 Mus pahari | reverse complement strand
AAAGGCGTGCGCCACCACGCCCCGGCTTCTCGCTTGGTTTTGATACGGGGATTTGAGTAGCCCAGGCTGACCTGGAATTACCTATGTAAATGAGGCTAGCCTTGAAGTGATCCTCCTTCTCCCCGAGTGAAGATGTGTGCTACCACACACATGATGCTAAATGGTCTCTCGGTGACACTGCTTCCCCAGTGTTCAGCTCTGACCCTTGCACAGAAAGGGCCGGCAATTACACGTTGATGGACTCCGTCATTTCTCTTGTTTTGCTGTGTAACTTCCCTCGGGCATGAGCCTGCTTCAGGTCTCTGTTGCCTTACCCGTCCTCAGGCTTCTGCCTTGAGGGCCTTTTCCAGCCCGCAGTCCCGGATATCTAACACAAAGATCTTGTCCTTATCTAAAGAATTCTTCACCTGTGGCCTCTTCCAGGAACGCCACTGCAAGAGGTCCAGAAGGAATCCGCATTGCGCAGCCCGTGCTGCGGTTGCCTTTTCCGCCGCCCGAGGGCAGCCGTGCTCCACCTCTGCTATTTAGGGCTCGCTCGCGTTGCCCCGCTCCTCCAGCAAGGGCTGCGGGTCTGAAACCTTCCTCCTCGCCCCGCCCCGCCCCCCACCTTAGGGCCTCCACTCCTCATCTCCTCTGCTCTCCGTTTTTCGACCCTCAACTTCCTCCGTCCGGAGACTATATGGTTCCTCGTCAATGCATCTGGGATCTGGTTTATCCGTTGCGACCGTTTAACAAACGGTACGACGCTGCTTGCAGCACACACATACGGCGATGCGCACTGGGGCACAAAATATACCCACTCCCACTGCTTGGATCTGACTCTGAGAGGCTCTGCTTTCCCTCCACCCCATTTATCCCCCTTTCTGGGGCCAGGCATGACCCTAAAAAGCCCAGCTCAAAGTTCTTTGGCAAGACTGTTAAGTTTGAATGGGGCACTGGGGTTGGAGAAGGCCGCTCAATCCTGAAGGCAGCAGCAGAAACAGCCACATCGACGAACCAAAGGCTCTGAATGGTCTTCAGTAGATCACCTCTGAGTTTGGGCTCTCCAGACTCCAGGCTTTTCAGAGGTACCTCCCCCAGCCCAGTAAGAGAGCCTTATTTCATCTTTGATCAATGTACCCATCCTCTTGCTGATCTCAAAAGAGCCCATTGTGTGTGGTTGACACACAAATGTGCTAAGGAGCAGTCAGAGCCCTATGAGAAGCGTCATCAGGGGACCCTCCTTGGGAATGTGACATCTGAAGAAATCTAAGGACATCCCAGACAGCAGGAGCAGCCCGTGCAAAGGCCCTGGGGTAGGAGCATGCAGTATTTCCTGGGACCTGGAGGACTAAAGACACAGAAGGGATTATGGGAAATGAGGCAGAGATTGGAAGGGATCTCATGTGTGGACCTCAGTGACAGAGAAAACGTTCAGTGGCCATGGAGATGTCCTGTACCTACAGTGAGCAATGTGGTCACCGCTGGCCATGTGAAGCACCTGAGCAGGTGCAGATGGGACTTCAAAACCAATAGCAGTGTTTAGCTTTATTCTATTTGCATTCCGTGTAAATTGAATTGCCTCTAGGTGGCCAGTGGTGACACTAAGAAGGTCCAGATCACTGTAAGATGTTTGGTTTGGAGTTGTGTTGACATAGCAAGCTCTTCCGTGTCAGACGTGGCTGCTTAGAGAAGCCCCCCCCCCGGGGTGCCATGTTGGCATTCCTGGCAGTGAGACACAGACCAGGCTAAAGGGACTGTGAGGTCAAACAGGAGCTACAACCCGACTGCTCTTCCGAAGATCCGGAGTTCAAATCCCAGCAACCACATGGTGGCTTATAACCATCCGTAACAAGATCTGACGCCCTCTTCTGGAGTGTCTGAAGACAGCTACAGTGTACATTACATATAATAAATAAATTTAAAAAAAACAAAAACAAACAAAAAAAGAGCTACAGCAGGGTCTGGTGGGGGGGGTGTGGGGGGGGGCTGCAGGTTGCAATAAAAGTGGCAATGCCCATTATTGATTTGGAGTATAGAAAGGTGAGAGACACTCCAGATAGGGCCTCAGGAGCAGGAGCCAGGGACGTGTGTCAGCCATGCCCCTCACCCTGGCACGCACTCACACCACTGTCCAGACCACAGAGAAAAATCAACAACTAAGATGCTTCATTGCTTCATTTGAGGATCCCGGGTCACACGGCACACAAGGACAGGTACCTATAATTATGCAAGGGAAAGTGACATGTGGGGCCCTCCCCAGCCACCAGACCCCAAGTCCATCGGCCTACATGAAGTGGGGTTTCCTCTCCAGCCCACAGGCCCCTCTGGCCTGCTTCTCCATCTGTCCCCTTCATTGCCACTGGTCCTGGGAAGCAAGGAGAGGGGCCGCCTCCGAGTACAAAGAGGTACAGAAACCCCTTGCAGTTTCTGTATGTCCCCACCGGGGAGCTGGACAGTTCAGTCTGGGTGTGAGGCTGGTCAGAACTTCTGTTCCATCCTAGAGGATCCAGGTACCACGAACCGGTCACTTCCTGGGGATAGAAAGTTGAACACACGCACCCCCACAGGCACGAACACACGCACACTCGGGAACAAGAGGGTGCAAAGTGCTGTGCAGGGCAAAGCATTATCTACACATGGAAACACGGAGCTGGGCAGCCCAGCCGGGGCTTCTGGCACGGGGTACTACAGGAAAACACACAGCTGAGGTGGCTGCTCTCAGGGACAGCTGAGGGCTGGAGCCTGGCCAGCAGCAGCCAGGCTTAGTTAGGGACCAATGAGGCCAGGATGGGGCACAGCAACTGCTTCCTACGATAGGGACACTTGACCCTTTAAGGGGATCTGGGGTATATACTGAACACGGGGTGGGGGGGTGAACAAGGGACTCCATTGTTATATTAAGTCAAGAGTTACAAGGGCAAACAGCTGAGGAGTGGCCAGTGACAGCTGGGGAGTCACAGTGGGAGGGGCAGGGCTTGTCAGGAAATCCAGAAATCTGGATTTCACCTAAGTTTTCCAAATCAGAACATTTTGGCAGGGTATATTACCAGTTCAACCTGTCGACAAGGGCTGGGGTGGGAGTGGGGGAGTTGACTTCCCCTCTTTCCCACCTGCAGAGCCTCAGGAGGGTGGGCTAACGCAAACGCCTTCCCTTCTTTCTCTTTTCCCCTCCCCCTCTTATCCCTCTTCCTCCAGCCCCGCCTCCCAGCATTCCCCTCCTCTCCTCCCATTTTTATTCCTCCTCCAGTTCTCAGCCCTCTCAGACTTTCATTTATGGAATACCTTCCCCTCAACACACACACACACACACACACACACACGCACAGGCGCTCACACGCATGTACACACATGCGCACTCAGACACACGCATACACACACGCACACGCGCGCGCGCGCGCACACACACACACACACACACACACACACACACACACACACACACGGCCCTTAACCCTTCCAAGATCCCCTAACGCCCATAGTGCCCAACACTCTTGCTTCTCCCTAAGGCTCAGTCAGGGCCAGAGGTGACTCCCAGTAAATCCTAACTGTTCGGCCAGAAACAGGTGTCTGGAAGGATGGGCGGGCAGGCAGGAGTGCCAGGCACCTTCACACACTCACGCGGGAGGCGTGGGAGGGGAGCTCCAGAGGTAGAGCAGAGACCCCTCGGTGTCTTCAGGCCCATTTCTCCTCCGCACCCACCGGCCACTGCATCCGAGTGTCTTGTCTCTTTTTCCTTGTCGTATCTAGGCTGCAGCCATAATGATCGCTCGCGCCATCGCCATCTGTTCATAGAGCTGAGAAGGAAAGCTGGGCACCGACCATAGCCAGCCAGGGACGCGGCAGAGCACAAAGCAAATGAACACGGTTAAGCGAGAGGGGTGCTGCAGGGAGGAGAGAGAATAGGAGGAAAGGGGGGAGGGAAGTCCACACACAAGAGACAGAGCTTGGAGTGACATCTGCGGCACTAACGGCATTTGGGCGCCCGCCTTGGGCCCCTGCGTGCTTTCTTTCCGCGGGTAGACTTGGGAACAGCAGCTGGCTGTCCCTTAGCCTCGCCAGCCCTGGCACGGGCCCCGGCGCCTGCGGATCCCTTCTTCTTCTTGTTGTTGTTCCCCGCATGGTCCTCGGTTGAAGCCCCACTCCCCGTTTTCTTCTCTGGGGTGACAGCCCGGCCACGACCGCGGCCACCCCTGCGGGTTTTGCGTGCTCGGGACGCGGTGGAGACCGCGGTGGCGCCGGCCGGTGGGAGGCCTTTGGAGCCGGTGCGCGCTCTCTTGGCGCGCGGCTTCTTGGACACGCTGTCACCAGGTTCGGACTCTTCGCTGTCAGTATCCTCGGAATCTCCCTCTGATTCTGTGTCTGAATCCTCGTCCGATTCCTCGTTGGATTCTAGATTCTCCTGGGAGGCCAGGAAAGCCAGGACCTCAGATAAACCACCTTTGCTATGGTCACACTTCCGGCCACCACTTCCACCACTGCCCCACCTGCTGGCTTCTTCCTCTCTCACAGCTTCCACCATATCTTGCGCAGCCAGGAGTGCCACCAGCTCCAAGAGGCCACCCTGGTGGCCCTCAGCGGTCCAGCCTCTGAGGAGACCTAGCCCAGACTTCTTTCCCTTAGGGCAGTTCTCTGCTTCAGCCAAGGTAGAAATACATTCCAGAAGATTCCCATCTTCCTCTGCCTTTCTCAGGACCATGGCGTCCACCTGGCGGCCTGCCTCCTCTACCTTCACCCTGGGCCCTGAGGTGTCCTTAGCCATGACGGACAGGACTTGAGGAAGGACATCTTTTTTGTCTTTTTTGTCGCCCCAGCCGAGGGTCTCAATCACAGAAGCGATTTTTAGCATTTCCTCTCTGGCAGAGGGGTCAGCAGGGTCTGTATAAGCCACGATAGCCACAAACTCGGGGCTATCCATTACTTCCTTTCCTTGCTCTTCATTTTCCAGAGACTCGCTGTCGGAATCATCTTCATCGTCATCTTCGTCGTCGTCATCATCATCTTCTTCATCTTCTTCATCTTCCTCATCATCTTCATCATCATCATCCACCTCTGTATCTACCTCCACTGCGGGGGTATCTCTCACAGCCAGTAGCGCGACTAAATCAGGGACCCCGCTCTTTTCGTCTTTGATGTTTAAGCAGATAGACTCTGTCCCAGGAAGGTCTTTCTCTATCTCTTCCTTCTTAGCTTTGTCTGTGACAGTGACAAGTGCCAAGAACTCTCGGGGGCCATCTCCTTCTTCCTGGTCACCCCGAAAGGCCCACTTCTTGGTGAGCTCTTTGGCAGCTGCTTGGAGCGTGGCATACAGGGCCCTCTGGTCTTCATCTACGCTCAGGTCCTCTGCGTAGATCTCCTCTATGACGATACCTAGGCTGTCATCAGAAGAGTCCTCCGACTCACTCCTGGCTCGCCGTCCTCCCCGGCTCCTCTTCTGGCCCTTCTGAGCCGTCAACTTGTGGCTTCTGGATCGGCGCTTGCCTCTCCGACGGCCCCGACGGCCGCTCCTAGCTGCCCCTTCAGAGGAGCCAGCCTTCTTGGCCTCCTTCCCTAATCCCTTGGCCTGGGCCTGGGCCTCCAATACCAGAGGGATGGCTATTTCTCTGAAGTCATCCATGGGCCTTTCATCCAGCAACAGGCGTCTCATCTGTCTAAGGACCCGCGCATCTTGCCCGCGGTCCTTACTCAGGATTTTCCAGATCCCACTCTCTCCCCTAATGTGGATAGGTATGGCAGAGTGATCGAAGTCTGCCCCAAATTCTACAAGGGCTGCCTGAGACTTCTCCTTGGTTACAGCTCTCACAGTCCGAAGCCTGTAGTTGCCCAGGGGCTGCAAGTTCGGGCTCAGGGTAGCTTCGATGTCCGCCTGCTGCAGGCGCTCAGGGATGCCCGTGATCAGGAGGGCCCTGTGTACCTCCACTTCCAGCTCCTTACACCAATCTTGCAGAAGGTTCATCGTCATGGCGCTGCCCGGCGGAGGCTAATCTTAGGTGGGAGGGAGCCCGAGAAAGGGGTGGGCAACTGAACACAGGCTAGGTCAATCCCACTCTGGAAAGGCCACCCGCAGGGTGAGAGTCCAGACTCCGGGTTTGGAGCTGTAGGCTATAGCTACCTGCTAGCTAGCCGGACGCAACAGTCTTCTCCCGGGGCAATCCGAGGGTCCGCAGGGGGCTTACGTGTACGTTCTCCGGGCTGTCCCGGGTTGCTCCTCCCTTCCCTTTGTCCCTGACAACCGAGGTGACTGGACACCGCTGGTGGACAGGAGGGCGACGATCAACGCACCTGATGGCTTGGGGGTGGGTGGGAGCAGCGGCTCGCAGGTGCTCCCGCAGAGTCTGGAGTGAAGCGCGTACCCAGGTCTAGACGCTCAGCGGGGCCGCTGCGGAACGGCAGCCTCAGTCTGCGCCTGCGCAGACCCAGTCACCTCTCCGCCCCCTCCTGCTAGTCCCGGTCTCCATAGTAACACTGCAGGCAGCAGCTGGGGTCTGCCCCGTTACGGTCGCAGCAGTTGCTCTTAAAGGGCCAGGTGGGAAGGGGGGCTTAGGGACTAGTGAGCCAAGAAAGAGGACAAAGTCACTGTGAAAACCACTGAAGGTGATCAGTCTCGCTTCAAGGGATAGAGACCGCCTTGGAAAGAATAGAGGCTTCCACCAGGGTCATTTATTTTGGCTTTGTTTTTTGAGGCAAGGCCAGGCTAGCCTTGAATTTGCCGTGTAGCCAAGGATGACCTTGAACTTCTGATTCCCCTACTTCCGGCCTCCTGCGTTTATAGGCCTGAGTGATGTCTAGCCTGCTCTGGGGCTCGGGGCCAGGGTTTTCTGCATACCGCGCAAGCACTCTACCAACCAAACTACATCCTCATTCCTGTGGGACAGATAGACCTCTGACTAATAAAGCCCCAAATCAAACTGTCCTTTGGAGGTGTGACCTCACACTGGCTCTATGTTTTACCGTATCCTCAATATCAAGCAGAAACGCCCAGGTCAGCTGTCCTTTATGAGCGGAGGTGTATCATTTAGGGTGTGGGGGACTCAGTATGTGGGTACCAGACACATGGAGACCAGCTTCACTCATGGATGTCTCTATATTCTGTTTCTGAAACAGGATCTCACTGTGTAGACCAGGTTAGCCTAGAACTGTGTAGCTCAGGTTAGCCACAAACTCAGATCTGCCTCTGCCCTCTGTCCTCTGTCCTCTGCCCTCTGCCCTCTGCCCTCTGCCCTCTGCCCTCTGCCCTCTGCCCTCTGCCCTCTGCCCTCTGCCCTCTGCCTCTGCCTCTGCCTCTGCCTCCTGAATGCTGGATTAAAATTGTATGCTAGCACACCTGGATGATCCTTTTGGGTTTTGATTTTTGAAACAGGCTATCACTATATAGCCCAGGCTAGGCTCAAACTCCTGGTAATCCTCCTGCCTCAGAATACTGGGATCATAGGTGTGAATCACTGTACCCAGATATTCCAAATTCTTTTCTTTGAAAGTTTTGTTTTATTTATGATTAGTGTGTGTGTGTGTGTGTGTGTGTGTGTG